>NC_073693.1:151040211-151323469 GCF_029784155.1 Uranotaenia lowii
AGTTCTTTATTTGTATATGTAACTCGACGCGGAATTCTGCTGAAAAACTATACTTCAAGATGTTTGAAATTGGTAAAAATCTGTGATTTTTTATGTCAAACTATTTTTGCTATAACTAGGAGAATATATTTTGTAAATTTAATATGTTCTTAGTGCATAAAAAAAAGATAAAAATTTCCAAAAAATTGATGTATTTGGTTAACGTTTATCTTGAACAGATGAATTTCTACAGAGTGATAAAGGTCTCTCTTATTATTTTCTCATTTTTCAAAAAAAATTACCCTAACTTCCCCTACTAAGTACAGTACCGTTCATAATTGTATAGAAATTGGCAGCAAGCGCACTGTCACTTCGACTTTGGACTTCCATAACTTTTTACTCAGATAATATTTTTAGATCGAATTTTTTCCGTTAGATAGATCAACTATCACACTGTTATAACATCAAATTTGAGCTTTCTGGAGTTTGTGTGGCCTGAGATACAGTAATTCTACGAAAATCGGACTTTTTGGACTTTCTCATTCAAACTGCAATATCTCTGGGTCTACGCAACATTTTTTATTCAAATTTTGCAGAGTGAATGTTGAAGTATAAAGCTAGCATGTCTGAAGTTTTTGAAAAATTCTATCGATGATATCAAAAGTTACGTGAGTTGCAATATTCCAAGCATGAACCTTGAAATGCGATTTCTATAAAATTTTGGACGAATGTTTCCATAGGAAAATCATATTCTCTGTTTAACAACCAGTAAATCTATTTTAACCGAAAAATCTCAACAATCTCGCGAGATTCTGATTTAAGAACACAAATGGACCATTTATTTGATTTTTTCTTTTCTTTATTGCTTTTGCCAGACATTTTTTGTCTGATTGGTAGGGGAAACGGTATTGTTCTCATGAACCGTCCAAAATTCTATAGAAATTGCATTTCATGGTTTATGTCTGGAATATTTCACCTCGCGTAACTTTTGATCTCAACGATGCTAGCTTTATATTTCAACAATCACTGTGCAAAATTTCAATAAAAAATGTAGCGTAGTTTCAGAGATATTGCAGTTTGAATGAGAAAAGTTCAAAAAGTCTGAATTACTGTTTCTTAGGCCACACAAACTCCAGAAAGCTCAAATTTTGTGATATAATAGTGTGATAGTTTATCTATCTAAAGCAAAAATTTAATCTAAAAATATTATCAGAGTAAAAAGTTATGGAAGTTCAAAGGCGAAGTGACAGTGCGCTTGCTTCCAATTTCTACACAATTATGAACGGTCCTGTAAGTTGCTCAAAAAAATCGAATTTTCCAAAATCTTTGATAGATTTGAGATGGGCCATTTATCTCGTTTCCAAAAATATAAATATGAGAATTTTTATCCAAGAAATTAAAAATAAGGTTTTATCACAACTTTCATAGGTTCTGCCCCACAGTGCGGCGGGGTAGCTTTCATCTTGAATCGACATCGGGAGAACTCGAAAAGAGCACTAACCAGGGCCGACTTTTGGGCTCTACGTTTGAGCCCATACAGTTACTATATAGAATTTGTGCAGGGCAACAAAAACATCGCCGATTCAGCCTCTCGCTTATATCAAGGGCAAGATGAACCATTCGATGATGACCATAGCCCTTGGGAGATCGCCAACATAGAAGCGAACGCTATTGAGTTTTTGACAGAAAAAGAAATCGCTAGAGAAACTGAAAAAGATGAAATACTTATGAAAGTAATCGAGGCGCTAGAGAGCAATTCTTGGTCGAAAGAACTGAGACGTTTCAAATCGGTAGCAGAAAATTCAGAATTCGGAAAGGGCTTCCTTAAAAAAGATGGACTTGCGGTGGTCCCAAAGTCGCTGCAAGCGAAAACATTAGAAGTATCTGAAAAGCTGAAAAGCATTTTGAGGGAGCGAGTATGGTGGCCGGGGATGACTACCGACGCAGAACGCTGGGTCAAATCTTGCCAAGCGTGTTGCATAAACGGTAGTTTGGAACCATTTCTAATTGATATTGATAAAACAGTTTTATTTTTTTCTTATAGGATTACCAGAAAGAATTACCCCGATGACCAGATTCTCAATCCCGAAAGCCGTTTGGGAAACCATCGCGATCGACTTTAACGGTTCGTATGCAATCTTTGGGGGTATCTATATCTTGGTGATTGTAGACTACAGGTCCCGTAATGTAATAGCTAAACCAGTAAAATCGAAGAATTGTGATTCTGAACGAGGGGTACGACACTAACAATCATCTGCTACACACTCCACGTTCCCTCAGCAGCACATAGCACAAACTTATCTTGCAGTTAGGCACCGGGGCACAAAACAAAAGAAAACATTTCGAAGAGGAGAGAAAAAAAAATTAAGTCACCTAAAGTCCCCAGCGGGCGAGTCTCCCTTTTTTCATGCAATGCTTCCTAGCATTGCAGAAATCTGTCAACGGTCGCCATTTTGTGGGACTGAATTCCCACTCACGCGAAGACTCGTCCAATGTGGACTTACCTTCTCGACGGTCGCACAGCAAAAGAAGCAGATGCATTTGCTTGAAGCTACAGAGGTTTCCTGCAGTTGTCGTTCAACGGACGAAACGGACCAACGTTGGAAAACTGGCAGATTATCTGTAGACGATACTTCTATTTGGAAAAGGGGTGTTTTCATAATATTGCTATTCATAGAAAGTATCTTTTTATTTAGTTTACAATTTTATTTAGATATACATATTTTATAAATACATATTTTGATTTGGTTGTCATAATATTTAATGTAACTTTTATTTAAGAATGGACTTGAGTGCTGACTTTTTTTTAATTTGTGTCGCAACGTAACATTTTTTGTTCTAATTTCAGCTTTGCTTTTAAATGAAATCAATGTTAATCATGATTTAATTGATTTGTTCAAAATAAATAATAAAGAATAATTCTTTTGACTTCACTAGTAAATGCCACTTAATGACTAAAATTAAATATAACAGTCGATAAAATAAAATAAGGAAACCATAACCGTGGTTTAACTTTTTTGGCACTTTGCTTTTCTGCTGGTTCTTTGGAACCGGTGCAATTGATTTCATTTCATTTGCTTTACGTAATTGGAAGAAAAACTTCTTAGTCTCACGTATTTTTAGTTCTACAAGAATAAAATAAGTGATGCATCTGCAAATAACCTGATCATTTTTCAAAATAAAAATTGCATTTTACGAATACATTAAGCGTTCTCACTATAAATCCGAAAACTTCTCGCTATTCGAAATCACAAGTTCAATTGTCATCATCGGTATCGACAATTTGATTCATCCGGACACTCTGAAAAAAAAAAAAAAAATAAACTCATTAGTTTGTTTCACAGTTCAAGGAAAGCGGTTTAGGAAAAAAAAAACTACCTCTCGATGGAACTTTTCGATTTCTTCCTTCTTGTGACGTTTGAAAAATCCGGCCCTATACAGACCATAGGAAATAAGCACAAGTAACAGCAAACCGCCGATGGTCGAAACTACGTATACCCAAATCGGAGTGCTAGGGATCGCGTACTTGTACACAATTGTGAACGGATCGTTTCCGATCAAATTGAACCGATCCTCTTCGCCGTCGGTGGTTCGAATATGAGATGAAATCTTCAACGCAAAAATGTCCTCCCGTTCCAGGAAACTTTCGGCCACTTGATCCAAATCTAGTTCAAACTGCATGTTGATCATCAATGGAACATTTCCCGGCTTGAAGTTGGAGATCTGAACGCTGACATCGGCACACTCAATCATAACCAGTGGGTCTGAATTGCAGCTAAAGAACACCGTTCGGTTTACTGGGAGATCGGAGATCAAGGCTTGATTTACGGTTGTGATGCTTCGCGTGGAGCGTGAATGCTGAAGTAATTGTCCAGTGTAGTGGTTGAAGTCAGAAACCTCCACCTCTTCTGTGGATCTACGTCGTCGTCTTTGGTCATCCATTATAGGTGGATCCGTCATGTGTTCTCCTGTAGGCCATCCGAACTCCCAACCTGCTTTGAACATGTTGTCGATTTCAGTTCTTTCGGTTGAGTATTCTTTTGCGTTTGGGAGCAGAATAACTTCGCCCTGTGTCCATGTGAACTGTAAGGTTTTGTATTGATAGTACCCGCTTATGAGAATGTCATTATAATTGATTATCTTCAAAACATCTACAGAACTTGGCTTGTGATAGACCAGAGGAACCTTCAGCACCAAAGTTAAATCCTTCAGGCTACTTGGTCCATTGTTCATAACCTGTATTTGATAGGTGATATTGATTTTCCCGCTCTGGGATTCGAGGTCAATCTCCGCAACCGAAGTCTTACTGATGACCTCAATATCACTGAACTCTTTAAGCTCCACAGCCGTTTCTAGGGCATTGTCTTCCCCGTTTGTCTCTTCACTGGTACTGAAAACTTCGGCGCTTATGGAAAATTCTCTTCCATCAACCCTGGAAGTGTCTAGTACCACGGTCATCGAGGCAGTGGTTTCAGTCTTCATCGGTTGCCCGTTGTTCAGCTCGCACAGCAGGTTCGATCCATCGTTAAGGTTGGTAAGTTTGCACTGGGATGGAAGTTTGGCAACCGAAAGCATCGACGGTATTGTAACGTTCAGCTGCGGAAGGAACGCATTTTCACCGGAATTGTGCACTGTGTACTTCAGGGAAGCGGTCCGTGAGCTTCCTATCACGTATGGGGATCTGAAAATGAGAAAATCAAATGTTTTACTTTGGGGTATTTGGTTTTGGGATCTTCTCCAATAATTTAAAATCAAATATCGTGAAAATGTGCGTTTATGTTCGATGAATAATACAGTTCCATTTAGTTGTCGATTATTGTGTTATGGCACCAGGTAACTGTAGAGAATAAGAGATCATAGCATAAAAATGAGTAAAAAAACGAACATTCTGATTATTATCATTGTGTTGACAAATGAACATAAAAAAAATTAGTAAGAACATACGTTGTCTGTGAACATACAACAAAGAACGCATAACGAAACCCGAAACTATCCGACAAATCTGATTCGGTTATATTATAATAGGATTAGTGAATCCACGCATATCTGATTCAGGCTGTATTGGTTTGCGTGTATTTCGAAAAGGCCTATTTCAAAGAAAACCGAAGAACGACGAACAAGCGTCAGTTGATTGAAGATAGTTGTATCGAGCGGACGTACTTAGTGATATTCGGAAGTAGGTTGCGAAACATATAAAACGACGCCGAAACAAAAATAAATCCGCCGGACTCGACAGTAACCATATAGGCATTTGTGATAAATTCCACGTTGTCCGGGAGTCGATGACGAAATAAAAAGTTGAAGGGGTTGTATATAAGACACAACCACAAGGTTTTCGTAGAATTACGACGTATTTATTTTCCTTATTTTCTCATTTCGCAAAAATTTATTGTTTTATGAGCACAACACTTTCAGTGACTCAGAGATTCAATATTTATACAATTTGGTTCCGCAGTTTATGTGATATAAAGTGCCGAATTTCGATGTTTTCGAAGAAAGATTTATTCGCGGATCTAAATATATTAATATGAACTCAGAGGATTTAGATTTAAGTGTATCATTAGTTATTCTAATTGTAGTGCCTCTATTTTTATCTTGTTATCGAAAGTGGCGTTTTTAGTCAGCCTCAACACTTCGACATGTAAAACAAATAAGCGGCAGCGAATACTTTTTGATTTTTATGCGTTGAAGATGCATGTGTTTAGTTCAAAAATTGCTGAGCAGCTTGCTGTATCTGCTCCAAATTTAATTTATATGCCAGAAATATCATCGCGTACGCAAAACGAAGGCATAGTGCAATGTTATTAACAAAAGAAGCGCGGAACATATGTGCGGAATATCGATGCACAAAGGCTTACTTCGATCTGTTGATTTTCATTCTGAGTCAATGGGCGATGGAATCGAACAGTTATTCTTTCTCTCCTTAAGAAAACCTATTTAGAACTGTCAAAAGTTGGGTGAAATTATAGCTGCATCCCACTTCCACTAATGCAAAACCATCACCCAAATTCGTCAGCGCTTCCGTCGCCTATTGAAAGGAGGTACAAAAACTTATCTAGGGAAGAATCCTATGCATCCCAGCAAACATTTTTGTAGATATATTTCTCAACAAACTTTGCTATACGTTTCATATACATTATAAAATCATCTTATATAACTCGAAAAAACAGCATTTACGTACTAAAGTGGAGGCAATATACATACATATTTTTAACTTCTGGCTTATGCGATAAGTGTTGTAAAAATTGGACGATATACAACACCTTTTACCGTACATCCTGACAGTATGCGAGAGAGTGCAAATTTTGCTCTCAATGCATGCAAACCGTTGCCAGCGACAATATTTGCTGCTTCTCTCATTGGACAGTTTAACCAAATGGACCTTCTGTTTTTTAGAAATCTGGTTGCACTGCTAATCGCAGAGAGAACAACAAGGTTGTTTTCTCACTTGAATCCCGTACGCGGGAGACAAATTTGCAAACATGGCGTAATTTTGTTATATCCGAGTCATTAGACTTTAACTAACCCTTTTTACGATCATTTGCTTGGTTTGGTAGGAATTACGATTCGCATTAACATTGTTAACGAGTTGAGCTGACATTTCTAATGCGATGTTATGTTTGCTGGGATGTGAATCTAGTAAAAAGTATGGAATATTTTATGTTGGGTTAATTAACGGCAAATAAATGGAAACCGGACAAGGTTAGAAAAAGTTAGGTTAAGCACAAAATTTTCAGACGAAAATATGCCATCACTCGCGTCCAGTTTTGCTTGGTGACAAGCAGGAAGTCCGTACCGAACACAAGTTCAGGTGTAAGTAATGAACCCTTGCGTGTCTACTTTTCATGCAATGCTTAGCAAGGAACCAGCAGTGATGTCTATTGGATTTACTGCTTGTCAATGCCAGAAGACATGCCCCATTAAACACTTAATAACCTTTTTGTGTAATAAGATACGAAGTTACGGTCTTCGACAAAGCTGTTTAGCGGAAAATTTCCTTTGGAGAATTAATAAATTGGCACACAAACCATTCGCAGACTCGGTTCCACAGAGGAATCAAAAATGATGTTTAAAACATAAACAATAAACATAAAAGTTCAAATTTACTCATGAAACGTTACTTAAAAATTCTTCAGAAAATGATGGATGAGACTTGAACCAAAATCGACTCAGTCTATTGTCCAATAATCAATTCGGCTCTCGAAAAGGGCGATGCATATTCGACGCCATTCGAACTGTCATCGAAACGGCTGATAGAGCCAGACTCAAGAAGAGAAGAGGGGATAGTTTTAGTGCGGTAGTAACACTGGACGTGCGCAACGCTTTCAATAGTGTCAGCTGGGCAGCGATTGCACCTTCGCTTATAAAAATGAGGATACCGAAATATCTCTGCAAATTAGTGGAAAGCTATTTCCAGAACCGTAAGCTTCAATATTTACATGACGAGCAAAGGATTTCAGGAAATGGATGTTACAGCTGGAGTAACGCTGTGGTCGATACTGGAATATTACGTATGATGAGGTGCTGACATTGAGCCTGCCAGAGGGAGTAAAGTTGGTTGATATCGCGGCCGACTAGCGACGGGTTACTCAACAGAAACCGTCCAGCTTAGAGCTTCAGAGGCTGTAGAAGTGGTAGAAAGCTGGATGCACTCCATGAATTTGCAGTTGGCTCACCTCAAAAGCGGGATGGTCCTGATATCAAACCTGATTTCACCGCAAACAGGCAGGATTACAATTGGATCATGCACTATTGAATCAAAGCGCGAGCTTAAATATTTGGGTGTGACGATTGACAACCGGCTCAGCTTAAAAAACCATGTTGAGTATGTGTGCAGGAAAGCGGCAACAGCAACGGCCGCACTTACGAGGATAATGGCGAACTCAGGGATCCGAAGTAGTCAACGGAGGATAATTTCGAGTGTGGTTTCGTGAATCTTTCGGTATGGAGGGGCGGTCTGGGAATCTGGTCTTAACATTCAGTGTAACCAGCAGAAGCTAAACAGTACAGTACCAAGGCGAATGAATTTGCGGTCATCAGCCCATCTCGGTTTTTTTTTGTCGAGAACTCCTTTTGCTATAAAACTAGAGGCAAGCAAAACGTGAGAACACGAGCCAAGGATATCTCGATTGGCAACTGGCAGCAGGTGTGGGACAGCTTAGAAAGAGGAAGGTGGATGGAGAGAATGCATGGCGAAGTGATGCAATTCCTGATTGGTCATCAATGCTTCATGAAATATTACTACAGGTTCGGACATGTGGTATTGCCGGTCTGCCTAACATGCGCTGACGCGGACGAGACACCCGAACACGTGGTAAGATTGTCCAAGATTTAAAGAAGAACGCCTGCGTACCAGACACGACAGCGGGCAAAATGTTGCAGAAGATGTGTGATGACATCAACACTTGGAATGCAGCCAGCGATGGACTCGCCTGGATAATGACTGCTCTGCAAAGGAGTTGGAGACTGACGCAAATTGCAATCGCCGTAGGATAACTTAACTTTACTGAGCTGAATAAGTCCGAAGCAATCAAATAAACTACGCTAGACTATCAGCTAGGCTTGTTGCCGTGTGGCACAATTGCCTGTTCATTGTTGTTTCGATAAAAGTGTCCAATGCCCCTTCAATGTCAAGGAAAGAAGCGAGTGCTATTTCTTTTGTCTCAATAGTCTAGTTTTTGCGTTAGGGTATGTGAGGCCGTAACCGTGGACATACATTTTTTGTAAGCGAACTGGAAGATATTGCTATTTAAAGTACTCGTCAAGTATCATCTCCATGGATTTTTCCCAATAGATCAGTAACCTCAAACCTGGCAGTTTTCACATCATCCTGTTTATCCAATATCGATGGCGGCAAGCAAATTGATGCCATATATACTGAAATTACTACCGCGTTTGATTCAGTGAAGCCGGAAATTTTGCTCAAGAAGCTACAACATTTAGGATTTTCTGAAAGACTGTGTGTATGGATCAGGAGCTACCTAACAAACCGTCGTTTAGGTGTCAGAATTGGCTCCGCAGAATCAATCGACTTCATTCCAACTTCAGGGATACCACAAGGCAGTAATTTGAGCCCATTACTGTTAACATGTTCTTGTTGGATGTGGAGTACTCCTGTATGCGGATGATCTGAAAATATTTCTGACCATAAACAGCCTTACTGATTGCCACGAATTACAACAATACCTCGATACAGTAGTGAACTGGTGTGCAGTCAACCTTCTAGTTTTGAGTGTTGCTAAGTGTTGTATCATAACTAACATTTGGACGCAGGAAACAAGCTTTCGTGCACGATTATAATATTCTGGGCGAAAAATTGCATCGTGTAGACCAAATTAAAAATCTTGGTATTATTCTAGACAGTCATATGACCTTCAAGCACCACTACTCGGCAACTATCGAGGAAGCTAACCGAATGCTGTTATCTTACGTTTGAGTAAAGAATTCACTAATCCTGTCTGCCTGCGAGCTCTATACTGTTGTTTGGTTCGATCAAAATTTGAATTTGCAAGCCTGCAAGCCTATTGAAGCTGTGTGGATTGCACGTTTCGAAGCAATTCAAAGAAGATTCGTACGATATGCTCTTCGGGAGTCACGACGACTTATTCACCTTGGGGAAAGGAGTTCATGCTTATGGGAACTACTCTAGAACTAGAGAGGATCTTGATGCATCCCCGAATAGTTGTGTAAATGTCGTCTCGCAAGTGTACTGCAACGTGTATGCATCCAGGAAAAGAGGATATATAAGTATATGTTTAAGGTTGTTCCTCAGTAATACCGTGGCAATCACAAGCACGAGTAGAGCAACCATTTTGAAGAATAGTTTAAGTGGGCAGATGTGTTTTAGTGCATAAACGGTATACGTGGTTATAACATGAAATGACTAGTTGTATTAATCAGAGGTATGAAGGTAAAATGTAAAATCGAAAATCAAAGATGAAACGCACATCTGATGAACTTTTCTGCACACTTGTTGAGTTCTGCCGCACATTTCGTGAATTTTGTTCACACTTGATGAATTCTGCCGCACAATTTGAATGATTTTTTTTTCCATTCAGAAGTTAGGTAAAAGTTGTAAATTAGATCCCTAAATGTTATGAATGAATTTTAGGATACTTTTAGCATCTGTTTGGGTTGGAAATGTGGTGAATTAGTTGATGCAAGTTTTGGAGTCAATTTGAATGATTTTGTTTCCATTCAGAAGTTAGGTAAAAGTTGTGATGAATTTTGCTGCACATCTGGTAAATTTCCACCCGTTCAAGCGCACAATTCCCTTTCCCATCAGAGACAAAAAAGGATGAAACAAAAACCATCAGCCAAACGGAAGACAGCCAATGCAGTGCGTTTTTTGGTAATTGGCGGTGGCAGAAGGATTATGATAATAAACTCTCGTTTGCTAACCGACTCAGATGGTCCACTGGGTAAGATACCGGACTGGTAAGCCGAGATAAGGTGTTGCAGTGAGTTCGATTATCAATCACAAACACAACTATAATTTGATTTTTTTCTCACTGATGTAAAAAAACGCTATAAAATCAAATAAATTTATTAATTGGCTGTGTTTAAAATCAAACAACACTTGCTAATGATCGGTTGCATATATCACTCGCTCACTGCCTGAACTATTCACTCCTGATACTAGACCAACATGATTCGCCGATTGCATCGCTCATTGCACTGTGGTCCAAAAGGGCTAAAAGTGGAACTTTTTTCGTAGCGCCTCTGTCTTTCATCTTTTCTCTTGAGTTTCTTCAGAACATTTGCTTCTTCAAACATGCTTCATAACTTCAAAGCATCAAAAGTTAGTCAAAGTCCACTTTAAAAAAATTGAAAATTCTTACTTGTTTATTTCAATAGATAGAGCTTTACTTTATACTACAAAGTTGTAGAATACGTGAAAATATGAAACTTTGTTGAACACATCAAAACTCTATCTCTTTTCAGAGCAGAGTTATAAAGGTTTTATTGTGAAAGTTATTTAAAAGTTAGTTTTTTAAACTTAACAATAGTTAGATGAGGAGTTCTAAACATTTATTGGGGCATTCAAATCACACGTTTTGCACAAAATTTCAATATTCTACGACGTTTCCTAGCCAACTTATTGCTACTTTAAGTTTTATTTTTATTCAACTTCACGAGCGTTTATTGCAAAAACGTGCAAGTTAATTTTCAAGACTAATAAACCACATTAAAGCTTGAACTAAGTGCAACAAATTGGTGTTGTTGTCATTTGTCTCCACGCGCTTATATTTGAACACAACAAGCATATATTTGATGTGTTTTACGTGTATCCATACAAAAATTAGTTTTCAACTGCCTTCTGGCTTCGTTTTGCGTAGCATCTGCGTAGCCTGGAAATCAATTTTTCCATTTTTTGTATGGAAACACGTAAAACACATCAAATATATGCTTGTTGTGTTCAAATATAAGGGCGTGGAGACAAATGACAACAACATCAATTTGTTGCACTTAGTTCAAGCTTTAATGTGGTTTATTAGTTTTGAAAATTCACTTGCACGTTTTTGCAATAAACGCTCGTGAAGTTGAGTAAAAATAAAACTAAAAGTTGCAATAAGTTGGCTAGGAAACGTCGTAGAATGTTGAAATCTTGTGCAAAACGTGTAATTTTAATGCCCCAACAAATGTTTACAACATCTTGTTCATGTAAATCCTCATCTTACTATTGTTAAGTTTAAAAAACTAACTTTTAAATAACTTTCAAAATAAAACCTTTATAACTCTGCTTTGAAAAGAGATAGAGTTTTGACATGTTCAACAAAGTTTCATATTTTCACGTATTCTACAACTTTGCTTTGTAGTATAAAGTAAAGCTCTATCTATTGAAATAAAAAAGTAAGAATTTTCAATTTTTTTATAGTGGATTTTGACTAACTTTTGATGCTTTCAAGTTATGAAACATGTTTGAAGAAGCAAATGTTCTGAAGACACTCAAGAGAAAAGATGAAAGACAGAGGCGCTACGAAAAACATTCCACTTTTAGCCCTTTTGGACCACAGTGCATTGGTGAGATTCCAATTTGCTGATGGTGCTGCACTGTTTTGACAGCAAACATCGTGCGAGGTGATCTGTATTTTAGCGATGGATAGAACGAACGATTATCGGATAGGTCCAGTAGCAATCGATAAAAAAATCCGATCGCTGTACGATCAGTTGCGAAAGCAATCAGGAACATTCATTAAAAATGAGTGATTTCCGGAACACTGGTTTGAACACAAACTCAGTACTAGTAACAAAGACAAACGCATTCGTGTTATGAGGGCAAAATAACCAAGAAATTTGATTCCATGGAAGCTGCTTGTTTGAGTGTAGATTTGACGCTGACAATGAAATCCCAATTAAAAAAGAACTCACCTCAAATCCAGCCACTGAGCCGACAGTTTCAAATCCGCAATACACGTCTCCCCAGCGCATCCCGTTTTGAATGATATTTTCTCTCGGACGTGATGCAAAGCGTTAGGATCTGTCAGGACGCATCGCTCACAAAAGTCACTGTTCGCAGGGATCTTACTAATGACACCGTAAGTAAAATCCACCAAAATAGGTTTGTAGATGTCAGCAAACGATGTTTTAACACGAACGTCGAATTCCTGGCAAAAATCATCGTAATTAATCGTTCCGGCTCCCTGCAGAATATTTTTCCCATCGTTCAGCTGAGCACGTCCATTCAGAGTGTCTATTTTGAGCGTATAATTGAAACCGACATCGTGCTGAATGTTGGTCGGGGATTCGTATCTCCAACAAGCCGTTAGCTGGAAGGCTGTATCTTCAGGTGCCAATTCTCGTTTTGATGAAGTTATTACGCTGAATATTCGAACCGTTGGATAGGTTTTGTACACGTAAACTTGTTCTGCGTTCGGTGCTCCAATTGCTATATCATTGTAGCCATTCTGATCGATATCGGAGCACCGGGAAATGCTGTGACCGAACATAGGTTTGGTAGTTGGGTCCGTAAAATCGTTTTCGGGAGACATGATTTTTTGTGACGGTTTAGACTGAAGCCCATTTGGAGATCCATGGAAAATATATACTGCTCCGTTACCCTCGAATGGCGCTCCGATGGCGATATCTGAAAAAAGTATATGATTGAAATAAATTTTGAAAATAATAAAATGAACTGTCATACCATTAAATCCGTCATTGTTTATATCACCGATCTTGGCCAAACTGATTCCAAACCGACCACTGTATGGATATTCTGTACTCAAGGTAGTTTGATGGTAGAAATTAAGTTTCCCTTCATTAATCCATATATAGACAACTCCTTGTTCATATTCGGAATCGATGCTGTGCATTGGTGCTGAGATGGCCAAGTCAGGCAATCCATCTCCGTTGAAATCCTCTGTCAGCAGAGCATATCCGAAGTATTCCCCTTGCTGTTGTCCAGGAAATCGAGACTTTATTTCGATCTGTGTTTCTGCGAAGGCGTCTGCATTTATTATATCAAAAATATAAACAGTACCAGTCTGCAGATCCATTTGAGGAGCACTGGCAACGTACAGGATTTTATTTTTGTCCTCAAAGGATCCGGAGCTAACCGCAAAACCGAAGTATGAGTCATCTTCCAACTCGGGAGTGAAGTACGGATTCGGTACATCACTGAAATAGTTAACAATTTGTCTTTTAGATCGATCCAAAACTGGCTGAGATCGTCTCAATTCAGATCCATCTCGTCGACTTAGCCCTCCCAAATCTTCGTTGATCTGCCGCCTGTAACGAATTACCGTACCGCGCCAGTTGAAAACTCCTGGAGCACCGATCAATACTTCTTCGCTGTTATCTGTCATATGAACACTCAAACCTTGTTCGCCATACATATAGTTGTAGAACTGGACTCCGTCCTTCTTCGGGTCTTTGTAAAGCTGTTTGTCTAGAGCGAGAGTAAAGAAAAAAAAACCTAGTACATTTTTTCCAACTGATGAAGCGAACATAACGTACTTTTTACTCGAAGTGGATAAACTGGACGAATAATCTTGGGTTCATTTCCTTCGGTTTCTGGTGTCACGTAGCACATCCCATGTAACAGGTAATAGTCAACCAGCTCGCTTACGATTTTAGGCGCACAGACGACAAAAGGAAGTTTTTCCGATGATCCCAGCCCATCCATACTCGCTCCCAAAAATTGAAAATCCTTCTTCTCCGAGCTATAGGCAAACGGTTCGTTCTCGTTGTTTGTGTTGCCCATTTTGTCGAAATAAAACGGTTCACATTGCCCTCGGTCGAAGAAGCACTTGTAGATGGCTCCCGTTTCGTTGATCCTGCGTTGCGAAGCTAAATTAGATTGAGCCTGGGGTGCGCCGACGATGACACTGTAATCGGTTAAGGAAGAACGGTTAAACTCAAACAGACAAATGTTCTGAGTCTATAGGTCATTTTAAGTCAAGTGAAATTTCGCCATATTTATAAATTCTTCGCATATTAACAGGAATAGTTATTTTATCCAAGATCAGGGATGAGAATGTCATCCAAAAGACAGTCGCGATCGTGACAGTCGCATAACATTTTCCAATGACATTCGAAAATGTCGCAGTGACATTGACGGTCATCCAAAAAAATGTTAAACGACTGGAAAAAATGTCATTCGATTTTGCAATGACAGTCGCTCAGAAAAATGTCATCGAATTATTCATCTCGATAACATTTTTGACTTGCGACAGTCGAAGATTCTGTTGGTCCTCTGACTGTCGGAATGAAATTTTTTAATTTTCGATTCCGTGACTGTCATGGAAAAATTTTAAAAATGTCATGGTTTTGACAGTCATGACATTCATTGGCCACGGCCAATCTGGCCGATTCCGAAACCCGGAAAATCAAAATGATCAGATTTTAACTTGCGACACATCATTGGAAAGCTCTTGGCCTGTACATGATGGGTCCTGGCCACGGCCAATCTGACCGGTTCCGAAATCCGGAAAATCAAAATGATCAGATTTTAACTTGCGACACATCATTAGAAAGCTCTTGTCCTGTACATGATGGGAATTGATAGGAAAAGTGGTTCGGGGCCATCTGGTCCTGGCCACGGCCAATCTGGCCGGTTCCGAAACCCGGAAAATCAAAATGATCAGATTTTAGAATCATTAGAAAGCTCTTGGCCTGTACATGATGGGAATTGATAGGAAAAGTGGTTCCGAAACCCGGAAAATCAAAATGATCAGATTTTAGAATCATTAGAAAGCTCTTGGCCTGTACATGATGGGAATTGATAGGAAAAGTGGTTCGGGGCCATCTGGTCCTGGCCACGGCCAATCTGGCCGGTTCCGAAACCCGGAAAATCAAAATGATCAGATTTTAACTTGCGACACATTATTGGAAAGCTCTTGGCCTGTACATGATGGGAATTGATAGGAAAAGTGGTTCGGGGCCATCTGGTCCTGCCCACGGCCAATCTGGCCGTGTGGGGGATGTTTCGGAACCAACAGAATGGATTTTACACTTACTTACAGCACAGAATTAACTTTATTCTTCCGACCTAGAAACTTGCCTCAACTGCGCTCTCTTCCATCCGCTAAACCTCTCCCCCTCCTCGCCTCCAGTACAGGGGTAGGACACTTCACAAGCAAGGGATAAGACACAAGTTCTATTAAAGGTATAGCACCTATCTAGACCCTACAATCCCCCCTTAGTTTTATTTGAATTTATTGTTAATGTGGAACGTAATCCATAAATTTAGCAGGTTCTGTTCGTGCACGCTTTGTACGCGTGCGCTGTTCTTCTGGTGATGATGAACCAGCTGATGTTTGTAGCTGTTGACTGTTTGGTTCCTCCGACTGTAGCGATTCTGCTGCTAATTGTTCATGTTGTGTAGGCAGGAGATCGTCTTCCGGGTCAATCCGCTTGAGGTCAGCCACATTCCGTCGGTATTCCTTTCCATCATCCATTGAACGCACTGTTGTATCTGCACCTGTCCTCCTGATCACAACAAATTCTTCGGGAGCGAAAGTAGAACTCAGTTTATTCTCTTTGCGCATACGCTTCATCAAAACACGATCTCCAACCTTTATCTCACTTGCACGTGCTCGACGCTTCGCATCAGCTGCGACTCTTCCCTTTTCCTTTTGTAATTTATCGTGATCTCGTATATCTTCATCCATGTTAGAAATAAGCGGAATTTGTGGTAGCTTGGAGCGTATTCTTCGACCGAACAGTAATTCTGATGGTGATCGACCTGTTGTTGGATGCGGTGTGGCGTGATATGATAGCATATATTGACAAAGAACTTGCCTCCAGTTTTGGCCCAGCTCTTGCGCAATTCTCATCCTTTTCAGGATAGAACGATATTGCCTCTCGACTTCCCCATTTTGTTGAGGCCAGTACGGAATGGTATTAACTAGCCTGATGCCAAACTCCTCACAGAAGGATTTAAATTCCTCACAATTTCCGCTGAGCTGTGGACCATTGTCAGCTCGAATGGTAAGGGGCACTCCAAAACGACTAAAGATTTTAATCAACTCTTCGATTGTATGCTTCGTGGTGATTTGTTGCATTTCACAGACTTCTACATATCGGCTGTAGTAATCTACAACTACAAGCAACGTCTCCCCATTGGGTAGTGGTCCAAGAAAATCTATCGCGACATCTTCCCATGGCCCGTTTGGTATCTCCTTTCTAACCATAGGTTGTGGAGGATCAGGAGTTGAAACTAAAAGACAACCGCGACATTTCTTAACAAACGCCTCCACCGCGACATCCATTTTGGGCCACCAAACTGCACCTCGAAGATGAGACTTCATCGTCCGGACTCCCAAATGTCCTTCATGAGCAATCTTGATAACCCTCTCACGCAACGAACTAGGTATGACAATTCTATCTGTGCGCAGTAGAACCTCTCCGAACCGACACAGCTCATTGGAAATTACCCGGAACGATAGAGGTAGTTGGTCAATACACCCGTTGTCAATAGCTTTTAGGACTTCTTGGAGCTCCAGATCTTCCTTGGTTGCTTCTACAATTTCCTCCCATCGAAGAGCAGCGGAAGTTGCAGCCGATAAGGCAACTTGTTTAATAAAAAGTTCTTCCCTTGGATCAAAAGGAACTGGTGTTAAGGTACTCAGCCGTGAAAGGACATCGGCTAGATTTTTCTCTCCCGAAATATGAGTCACCCAATAGTCGAAGGCTTGGAGTCGAAGAACCCAACGCTCTATTCTGGAGCATGGTCGGGATCTCACAGTAAACAAGTAAACCAACGCTTTACAATCGGTTAAAATATCAAATTGACGGCCATATAAGTATACTTGAAACCGTTCTACGCTCCAAACTATTGCTAAAGCCTCCTTCTCTGTTTGGCAATACCGTCTTTCCGTGTCAGTAAGAGACTTCGAAGCACAAGTAACCACTCGGCTGTTCCCTTCCGCATCAGTTTGAAGCAATAATGCCCCAAGACCCGTCGGACTGGCGTCCGCCATCACTGTCGTTCTGTGATTTTGATTGAAAAACCCTAAACATAGAACCTCAGTCATTGCAGCTTTGATACTGTCGAATGAGCTCTGATGACGCGCAGACCATTCAAACTTCGAGTCTTTCTTAGTCAATAGACGAAGTGGCTCATCCAATGTTGCCAAATTTGGAATAAATTTGTTGAGGTAATTGGCTAGCCCTAAAAAGCTACGAACCTCTGCTTCATTTTCCGGTCGCCGAAATGATCGAATGGTGTCCACCTTGCTGTCAGCAGGAGCAATGCCTTCAACGGTAATTTTATGACCCAAGAATACTATTTCGGTAGCCCGAAATACGCATTTCTCCCAATTTAATTCCACTCTGCGCTCATCAAATCGTTTTAGGACCTATTAATAGTGTAATACGATAAACAAGAATTTTATTTTGAAACAAATTATGAAATAGTGCAAGAGAAACAAACATCATTTATTTCTAAATCTCTAATCGCTCAACATACCACGTTCAGTCGTGTATCGTGCTCCTCTCGCCCGTTGCCTTCAACGATAACATCGTCCAGGTACCAGTACGTTCCTTCGCAACCCGCTAAGATCTGGTCCATCACTTTCTGGAACAGCTCCGGCGCGGTGACAAGGCCAAAGGGAAGTCGTTTGAAACGAAATAGCCCTTTGTTGGTGATGAAAACAGTGACGTCACGTGACTCTTCCGCTAGCTCGACTTGTAGAAACGCTTCCTTGATGTCCAACTTACTCCAGTACTTTCCCCTTCCTAGCCTTGCAAGGTACTCGTCGACGACGGGCATCGGGTGTCTCTCCCGAAGAACCGCTTCATTGACGCGACGGAGGTCCAGGCAAATCCTAGGTTCTCCATTGGACTTACCGACGACAACGAGAGGAGACACCCAAGATGCTGGCCCTTGCTTTACCTCGATTATATCTTTAACGAGTAGCTGCTCCAACTTCCGGTTGACGGCCTCTTCAAGCGGTATTGGGATTCGCCGAATGGGTTGGAAAACTGGCTTTACAGTCGGATCCATATGGATTTGCACTTGGATATCTTTGATCTTAGAGAATGGTTTTGTATCACTCGAAACCTGGTACGCATCCAATCCAACCTTGAGGAGTCCCAACTGTTTGGAAGTACTGTCGCCGAGTAAAGACCGCTGTCCTCCTTTGATGACATAAAACTCTGCCTCGACCGAACTATTTCCAGCTTTAACATTTGCTACAAATGTTCCGATGATAGGCAAAGGCGAGTCGTTTGCATAGCCTTTGAGGATTCGGGAGCTACCTTTGATACATTTGCGTACGACGACCTTGGCTTGTTTCAACCGTTCCCATTCTGAATCCGGAATAAGGTTGGCATCCGATCCCGAATCAACAAGTAGATCCACATCGACACCACCAATTTCACACGTGATAACATTGGTGTTGCTCCCCGAATAGAATGTATAGTAAGTTTTATTCGACTCTGGCTGCTCTGAGTGTCCTTTATTTAACTGAGTGTGTACGCTTGTTTCCTCTTCTACAGCACGAATTAAATTTTTCTCTGTCGGAATTGGCTTCTTCGAATTACGCAAACGGCAACAAGACTCATAATGTCCAGAAAGTTTACACCTACGACACTCGATGTTTCGTGCTGGGCATCTCCTGTCAGTAGAGATGTGGTCGCGCCGGCCGCAGTTATAGCACCGGTAGATCCGAGGGTAGGAGAATTTGTTAAACTTCTTCAAATCGTGTTGTACTTCTCGTGGCTTAGGATTGCGTTCTTTGCCAGATGCAGCGGTAATTTTGTACGCATGATGTCCAACAGAGTTCTCCTTTGGCTCTCCGTTTAAGTCCCTCACTTGTACTTCGATACTCTCCAAAGCTACACCTAGAGATTCTATCTCTGTAAGTGAACGATCTTGCTGTAAGATGCGACGGCGTAATTCCACAGACGAACAACCCTCAATTATCGCATCCGTAAGAAATATCTCTGTTAAAACATCTCTGACCTCGATCGAATACTTATCAAAGCCACAATCTGAAGCTTGCTGCCGTAATCGCAACGTAAAGTCAGAGAATCTTTCTCCGTCTTTTTGCTTCATTTGCCTTAACTTGTGACGTTCAAGACAATCCTGCCGGCACGGTTGAAAAAATCCATCAAGTGCATTGATAGCGACGTCATACCATTGCTTTTCCACCGAAACCAGAGGAAAATTCTCACGACCCGGAAGGTTATAAAAAACACGTTGGAGTTGAGGCCCTCCCAAGTGAAGAAGCTTGGCTCGTTTCTTCTTCTGATCCTCGATATCGTAGGCTTCGAAATAGCACTCTAAAGCGCCCTTCCAGATCCTCCATTCATTATACAAACGATGTTTTTCAATATCATCGCAACGAAATTGCTGCACTGGCCGGCTATCATCTACCTGTAATGAACGTTTACATAAATTTCTGTCAGTTACTTACTTCGTAATATTTTGTGTTTATTTTCCACTCATAGTAACAATAATCAATTTGTGAATAAATACACAAAATATCCAATATAGTTTTCGTCATTATTTATTTCACAACATAAAAGAAAATAGCCTTCTCAAATTATTGATATTCCGACCCAGAACTCGGTAACCGATCCCGTGATCATAGCACTGATCACCTCCTATAGCAACTACTATAGGCACTTGCCCTGATCAAACTAATGCTCAACACATAACAACGATATTTGCTCAGATTGCTACTCCGCTACACGGCTGCAATCCGTCTATAACGACTGCCATAGACACAAACTACTCAACTTCACTAAACCTCCAGGCATTATGTGTAAGGTGTGTACTTCTCCCGTGGTCTAAAAAATTAACCACCTCCTGTAGCAAACAGCCACAGGTACATCTCATCAGTTGACCCCTGATCAACACACTGATCAGCTCCTATAACTGCTATAGGCACATACCCACATATTTTTTTCTTTTTTTTCTATTTAGCAGCAAAATTTATTCCATCGCTTACCCACTTTCCTATTTTCTTCACTGGTTAAACGCAATCGACAACAATTTATCCTTGTTTCAATAAATCAGCACTTCCCGGTTTACGCACCTCAATCTCAAAATAAACACAACATATCCGTCTTTGTTTATCAATTTAACAGCTCGCACAACATAGCTCTCCGCACACAAAACTTTCGAGGCCGGAAATTAGCAAAATTTTGCTCAAATTTGACCAGCTAAAATCTTAGCAATCAATTTAGCAATTTTTTCGAACTAAAATTTTAGCAAACGAGCGAAAAATTTAGCCGCCGCTATTTTTGCTCACTTTTTTAGCAAAAACCGGAGAAAAAGATCGCCCGGACCTGAAATTTTAAAATTTATGGGTTTTCTGTGGTGATTTAGGGGGAATGTTTGATTCTTAAATACAATACTTAAATTTCATTCACTTTTAATTTATTTTTCACATTTTTCTTAAAAATTTTGACACTTTGTAGAACAGAAGTTCCGATCCTGGGGACGCACCTTCCGGTGAGCGGATTGCAATGCCATTCTTACCAACGAATGCACTAAGTTGTGTGTCGGATGGAGCTCGTTGAATTTTCAGTCTCGGCCCTTTCCATTTCCAGACTGTTGAGGATTTCTTTTTGAAGTTGTAACCTGGTAGAAAAATAATAAACAATTAAAAAGTTGGAAAATCTTTATAATTTATAATTGATCCTACCTGTACGCTTCCGGCGTCGATTAGGCTAGTATATCGTAGTTGACTTAGCCACCTTTAGGAGCACCAGAATCAAACTTTCGGAACCGCGCTCAATCGTGTCAGTTTGTTTTTTTCCTCCCAACACGCGGCGGCTGCTGTCTGTGCACAAAGCAGCTAAAATACTTTCGTTTAACTAAAATCGAGCAAGATAAACTTTAAAATTACTAAAATCAAGTAAATTTAGCTTTTTGCTAACTCGACGGTAAAAAAATATTTTTGCTAACGGTAAGTAACAGCGAAATTTTGCTAAGTGGAGCCCCGAAAGTTTTGTGTGCGAATGGATACATTCCCATTGACACCTCAGCGGCAGCATCGATTGAGCACTGTTCTTTTCTTGCTCTCCCCCTTTCGTCAAGTTCGTCGTGCAGTCTCTATCACTACATGCTCTCATTCCAGAAAACCCATGCATGTCTCCGCCATTTTGTCCAAATCATCCTTGCATCGTGAATTAAATTTTCCAAGCAATTACCCATAATTTTGCCTGAATTCACACTTACCATTGTTAATCCTCGTCGCCAAAATTGTGGGGGATGTTTCGGAACCAACAGAATGGATTTTACACTTACTTACAGCACAGAATTAACTTTATTCTTCCGACCTAGAAACTTGCCTCAACTGCGCTCTCTTCCATCCGCTAAACCTCTCCCCCTCCTCGCCTCCAGTACAGGGGTAGGACACTTCACAAGCAAGGGATAAGACACAAGTTCTATTAAAGGTATAGCACCTATCTAGACCCTACAGGCCGGTTCCGAAACCCGGAAAATCAAAATGATCAGATTTTAACTTACGACACATCATTAGAAAGCTCTTGGCCTGTACATGATAAGAATTGATAGGAAAAGTGGTTCGGGGCCACCTGGTCCTAACCACGGCCAATCTGGCCGGTTCCGAAATCCGAAAAATTAAAATGATCAGATTTTAACTTGCGACACATCATTGGAAAGCTCTTGGCCTGTACATGATGGGAATTGATAGGAAAAGTGGTTCGGGGCCATCTGGTCCTGGCCACGGCCAATCTGGCCGGTTCCGAAACCCGGAAAATCAAAATGATCAGATTTTAACTTGCGACACATCATTGGAAAGCTCTTGGCCTGTACATGATGGGAATTGATAGGAAAAGTGGTTCGGGGCCATCTGGTCCTTTCCACGGCCAATCTGGCCGGTTCCGAAACCCGGAAAATCAAAATGATCAGATTTTAACTTGCGACACATCATTAGAAAGCTCTTGGCCTGTACATGATAAGAATTGATAGAAAAAGTGGTTCGGGGCCACCTGGTCCTGGCCACGGCCAATCTGGCCGGTTCCGAAATCCGAAAAATAAAAATGATCAGATTTTAACTTGCGACACATCATTAGAAAGCTCTTGGCCTGTACATGATGGGGATCGATAAGAAAAGTGGTTCGGGGCCATCTGGTTCTGGCCTCGGCCAATCTGGCCGGTTCCGAAATCCGGAAAATCAAAATGATCAGATTTTAACTTGCGACACATCATTAGAAAGCTCTTGGCCTGTATATGATGGGAATTGATAGGAAAAGTGGTTCGGGGTCATCTGGTGCTGGCCACGGCCAATCTGGTCGGTTCCAAAATCCGAAAAATCAAAATGATCAGATTTTAACTTGCGACACATAATTAGAAATGATGGGATTTGATACGAAAAGTGGTTCGAAATACTCGTACGGTAAATAAACAGAGAAAAATTTACATACAAAAAAATATATATATTTTTTTTGTTCTGATTTTTGTCGTTTTACCATCTTTGACGCTCTAACAAATAAATGAATTAAAAAAAAATACTTTGAAAATATATAAACTTCAAGGCAATTCAAAGTATAAATTTTATCCTATAAATTTTAAGTCGAAATCAATGCTCTGGACATAGGTTACCATACCTACTCTTTTATGAGTAGGGGAAAACTGTACAAGACGCACCAGCGTGGTAAGTAGGCCTGTGCCATTCTTTCTCAAAGTATACTTTCCTATGGCTTCGAATGATGTTTTTTTTTCATTTTTATTGTACCGTCAAATGGAGTATCATGCAACAGCGGGGTTAGATGCAACATTTATATAACACCACACTGAATCAATTTTTAAATTAATGTATTGTATAAAGTTATCTTTTAAAACGAAGATTATGTAATTTCTCGCATCTTAAGCTAGTTTTTCAAAGTTTTTTAAAGTTTTTTTTTTAATTTGAAAAATCCAGCAATGAATGTACAAATTTTAACATTTTTTTATGCCGTAAAAAACTTTTCCCAGTATGACGGATTGGCTTGATAATATTACCTACAAACTTTTTATTAGTTTCCTCATGCTATACCAACACTGTTGATGTAAAAATATTTTTCGAACAAACACCCATTCTTTTAAAATATTTTTTTTTATAATTCAGTTAGATGTCTGGGGTAATATGCAACAAAATGCAAATCAAAGAAACATATTGTAAATCTTGTTTCCTTGTGCTGGAATATGCATCCCGCGTTTGAATACATTGAAATTTCATTCATCCAAACATTTACTTTTATGATTTCAGCTTGAAGAATTTTTCGTATTATTATTAAACCCCCAAATGTATGCAGCATACTTATATTCAGAGAAAATGTGAAATTTGAACAATTATGCATTGTTATCGTAATTTGGGAGTTAGCAAATAAAAAGAATGAAATTTTGTTTTGATATTTGAACGTATTGTGGGCATTCTGCCCCAATTTTTATATGATTGATTTTAGATAAAATTTGTGAGAAAATACAACAAAATATTTATAGTCATCCGAAAGTGCAAACGAGTGTAAAAACGATAAGCTGTAGTTTCATCAGATTGCGCAGGCTGTTTCTAAGAACTGAAGTCGTTTTTGTGAACTTTTTATCGATTAAATGATGGAAAAGCTTTTTCGCTACAATAGAAATGAAGAAAAACATCATTCGAAGAAATAGATTAGTGTATTTTTGAGAAAGAATGACATGGGCCATCTTCCCCCGCTGGTGCGTCTTGTACAGTTTTCCCCTAAATCAGATCCCTGAATCGTCGTAGGGGAGAACTGTACAAGACGCACCAGTTAAGCATAATCGCTATTTACAACGATATCAATCATCTAAGAACCAAATTGAAAGTTTACGACGATTCAGGGATCAGATTTACGTATTATCAAAAAGAAAAAATATGACAAAAGCACGATTTTTATTATATTTTTGTAAAAAACTTAAAAAGCCAGAAAACAAACCGCGGGGTAGAACGCCAAAACCAGTGGACAGAACGCACCATACCGAAAGGGTGGTAATAAATGGAACAATATTTATAAGGAATTTAATGACTAAAACATTAAATGTTTAATTACATGTTCATCGTATTTTTGTAAACTAACCATACTTTGGCAAAAAATCATTTACTAATGCTAAACTTATCGAAAATTTCGCTTTTCAAAATACACTTTTTTATAGCCTTATAGGTAAAACGCCTTCAGGTAGGCAACGAAATTCAATTTCTTGACTGGTATCACGGCAAACATGGCGGCAGATATTTTTTTCGAGTCGAATATTGGTGCACCTTTTCAACTCGAACAAGGACGAAATTTGTTATAATTATGCATTGATATCGTAATTTGGGACTCAGCAAATATAAAAAATGGAATTTTGTTTTGATATTTGGGTTTTCTCAAAAGTTAACAGCGTTCAAAATTTGAACCGAAAACACGTGGTCTTCTGGGCATTCTGCCCCAATTTTGATATGATTGATTTAAGTTGAATTTTGTATGAAGTTAGTAAAATACAACAAAATATTCATAGTCTTCCGAAAGTGCATGCGAGTGGAAAAACGATAAGCTGTAGTTTCATCAGATTGCCCAGGCTAGTTTACCATAAAATCTTAAATGTTAGTCATGAAAAATAACAGCTTTCACGCTGACTCCATTAATCCTTCTGTCTCTAAGAACATAAGTCGTTTTTGTGAACTTTTCATCTAATAAATGAAGAAAAAGCTTGTTTGCTGCAATATAAATGAAGAAAAACATCATTCGAAGCCATAGGTTAGTGTATTTTTGAGAAAGAATGACATGGGCCATTTTACCTCGCTGGTGCGTCTTGTACAGTTCTCCCCTATACTTTCAATTTGGTTCTTAAATTATTGGTCCCGCTGTAAATAGCGATTATGCTTAATTGGTGCGTCATGTACAGTTTTCTCCTACATGTTCTCTTTTTCGATTGTGAAATGTGCGTACTCTTCTTTTTCTGAAATTTTAAGAAATCTACACTGTTTTTGAAAGACATTATAATAGAAAAGTGCTTATTTCTTACAATTTATGAAGTTAGTTTTCCACATCTTATACAAAAATCACCGATGAAATACAACTCACAACAGTTTACTTAATTATCCTTTTTTCATGGAGGCATCTTCAAGTCGTAATTACCAGAGCGGGAAAAGCGCCTTTAAGTATGCAACAAACTATCAGAGAGCGGGAAACTATCAATCCGTAATCAATAAGACAAAACAAACTTTCTTAAATGACTAATGCACCAATAACAAATGCTCAAATCTAAAATAGAGTTTATTCAAAAGTAAAAACGCGCGTCATAATTAAACTCTTTTAGAACCGCAGTATTTTATCATGTTTGGTGAGGTTTATCAGCTTAACACTGAACATTACTATCCATTCGAATATTCCAGCTAAGAATTTTCAACCCCAGACTTTTCGCTTTTCAATAGTAGAAGAATATTCTAAGGAAATTTTTAACATATCTTGTAAGTTGAACATCTTCCACAAAATTGGCTTTAGTTGAATAACTTTTAACATCTTCGTTTTTGATTATATAAATGTTCCTCCGAACGTTCCTCTTTTGGGGAAAAAAAATCTTGATGTTCTCTTCTTGGTGCTGCAGGATATGGTAACCCTTCTCTGGACTCAATTATTTCCTAAACACAAAAAAAGTCTGTCCCAACCGTTAGCGTTCTATTAATTTCAAAATTTCAATACACCGCATCATCGGACCAAGAGATGATAGACAAAATCTGGCAAATAACTCGAATTCAAGACGCCAAAATCATACAAAAACAGTTACTAAATCATAAGCATCAAAAGTCTCCTATTTTAATGCCACTGATGTAGAGCATGTAATTCTTCCCATCATGAACAAATCAAAAGCTTTCTATTTATGTGCCCCAAATTAAAATCTGATCATTTTGATTTTCCGGATTTCGAAACCGGCCAGATTGGCCGTGGCCAGGAGCAGGTGGCCCCGAACCACTTTTCCTATCAATTCCCATCATGTACAGGCCAAGAGCTTTCTAATGATGTGTCGCAAGTTAAAATCTGATCATTTTGATTTTCCGGATTTCGGAACCGGCCAGATTGGCCGTGGCCAGGACCAGATGGCCCCGAACCACTTTTCCTATCATTTCTTATCATATGCAGGCCAAGAGCTTTCCAATGATGTGTCGCAAGTTAAAATCTGATCATTTTGATTTTCCGGATTCCGGAACCGGCCAGAATGGCCGTGGCCAGGACCAGATGGCCCCGAACCACTTTTCTTATCAATTCTTATCATGTACAGGCCAAGAGCTTTCTAATGATGTATCGCAAGTTAAAATCTGATCATTTTGATTTTCCGGATTTCGGAACCGGCCAGATTGGCCGTGGCCAGGACCAGGTGGCCCCGAACCACTTTTCCTATCAATTCCCATCATTTACAGGCCAAGAGCTTTCTAATGATGTGTCGCAAGTTAAAATCTGATCATTTTGATTTTCCGGATTTCGGAACCGGACAGATTGGCCGTGGCCAGGACCAGATGGCCCCGAACCACTTTTCTTATCAATTCCTATCATGTACAGGCCAAGAGCTTTCTAATGATGTGTCGCAAGTTAAAATCTGATCATTTTGATTTTCCGGATTTCAGAACCGGCCAGATTGGCCGTGGCCAGGATCAGATGGCCCCGAACCACTTTTCTTATCAATTCCTATCATGTACAGGCCAAGAGCTTTCTAATGATGTGTCGCAAGTTAAAATCTGATCATTTTGATTTTACGGATTTCGGAACCGGCCAGATTGGCCGTGGCCAGGACCAGGTGGCCTCGAACCACTTTTCCTATCAATTCCCATCATGTACAGGCCAAGAGCTTTCTAATGATGTGTCGCAAGTTAAAATCTGATCATTTTGATTTTCCGGATTTCGGAACCGGCCAGATTGGCCGTGGCCAGAACCAGATTGCCCCGGACCACTTTTCCTATCAATTCCCATCATGTACAGGCCAAGAGCTTTCTAATGATGTGTCGCAAGTTAAAATCTGATCATTTTGATTTTCCGGGTTTCGGAACCGGCCAGATTGGCCGTGGCCAGGACCAGGTGGCCCCGAACCACTTTTCCTATCAATTCTTATCATGTACAGGCCAAGAGCTTTCTAATGATGTGTCGCAAGTTAAAATCTGATCATTTTGATTTTACGGATTTCGGAACCGGCCAGATTGGCCGTGGCCAGGATCAGATGGCCCCGAACCACTTTTCCTATCAATTCCCATCATGTACAGGTCAAGAGCTTTCCAATGATGTGTCGCAAGTTAAAATCTGATCATTTTGATTTTCCGGATTTCGGAACCGGCCAGATTGGCCGTGGCCAGGACCAGGTGGCCCCGAACCACTTTTCCTATCAATTCCCATCATGTACAGGCCAAGAGCTTTCTAATGATGTGTCGCAAGTTAAAATCTGATCATTTTGATTTTCCGGATTTCGGAACCGGCCAGATTGGCCGTGGCCAGGACCAGATGGCCCCGAACCAATTTTCCTATCAATTCTTATCATGTACAGGCCAAGAGCTTTCTAATGATGTGTCGCAAGTTAAAATCTGATCATTTTCCGGATTTCGGAACCGACCAAGTTAAAATCTGATCATTTTCCGGATTTCGGAACCGATCATTTTGATTTTCCGGATTTCGGAACCGACCAGATTGGCCGTGGCCAGGACCAGATGGCCCCGAACCAATTTTCCTATCATTTCTTATCATATGCAGGCCAAGAGCTTTCCAATGATGTGTCGCAAGTTAAAATCTGATCATTTTGATTTTCTGGATTTCGGAACCGACCAGATTGGCCGTGGCCAGGACCAGATGGCCCCGAACCACTTTTCCTATCAATTCCCATCATATGCAGGCCAAAAGCTTTCCAATGATGTGTCGCAAGTTAAAATCTGATCATTTTGATTTTCCGGATTTCGGAACCGGCCAGATTGGCCGTGGCCAGGACCAGATGGCCCCGAACCACTTTTCCTATCAATTCCCATCATGTACAGGCCAAGAGCTTTCTAATGATGTGTCGCAAGTTAAAATCTGATCATTTTGATTTTCCGGATTTCGGAACCGGCCAGATTGGCCGTGGCCAGGACCAGATGGCCCCGAACCACTTTTCCTATCATTTCTTATCATATGCAGGCCAAGAGCTTTCCAATGATGTGTCGCAAGTTAAAATCTGATCATTTTTATTTTTCGGATTCCGGAACCGGCCAGATTGGCCGTGGCCAGGACCAGATGGCCCCGAACCACTTTTCCTATCAATTCCCACAATGTACAGGCCAAGAGCTTTCCAATGATGTGTCGCTAGTTAAAATCTGATCATTTTGATTTTCCGGATTTCGGAACCGGTCAGATTGGCCGTGGCCAGGACCAGATGGCCCCATACCACTTTTTCTATCAATTCCCACAATGTACAGGCCAAGAGCTTTCCAATGATGTGTCGCAAGTTAAAATCTGATTATTTTGATTTTCCGGATTTCGGAACCGACCAGATTGGCCGTGGCCAGGACCAGATGGCCCCGAACCAATTTTCCTATCATTTCTTATCATATGCAGGCCAAGAGCTTTCCAATGATGTGTCGCAAGTTAAAATCTGACCATTTTGATTTTCTGGATTTCGGAACCGACCAGATTGGCCGTGGCCAGGACCAGATGGCCCCGAACCACTTTTCCTATCAATTCCCATCATATACAGGCCAAAAGCTTTCCAATGATGTGTCGCAAGTTAAAATCTGATCATTTTGATTTTCCGGATTTCGGAACCGGCCAGATTGGCCGTGGCCAGGTTCAGATGGCCCCGAACCACTTTTCCTATCAATTCCCATCATGTACAGGCCAAGAGCTTTCTAATGATGTGTCGCAAGTTAAAATCTGATCATTTTGATTTTCCGGGTTTCGGAACCGGCCAGATTGGCCGTGGCCAGGACCAGGTGGCCCCGAACCACTTTTCCTATCAATTCTTATCATGTTCAGGCCAAGAGCTTTCTAATGATGTGTCGCAAGTTAAAATCTGATCATTTTGATTTTACGGATTTCGGAACCGGCCAGATTGGCCGTGGCCAGGATCAGATGGCCCCGAACCACTTTTCCTATCAATTCCCATCATGTACAGGTCAAGAGCTTTCCAATGATGTGTCGCAAGTTAAAATCTGATCATTTTGATTTTCCGGATTTCGGAACCGGCCAGATTGGCCGTGGCCAGGACCAGATGGCCCCGAACCACTTTTCTTATCAATTCTTATCATGTACAGGCCAAGAGCTTTCTAATGATGTGTCGCAAGTTAAAATCTGATCATTTTGATTTTCCGGATTTCGGAACCGGCCAGATTGGCCGTGGCCAGGACCAGGTGGCCCCGAACCACTTTTCCTATCAATTCCCATCATGTACAGGCCAAGAGCTTTCTAATGATGTGTCGCAAGTTAAAATCTGATCATTTTGATTTTCCGGATTTCGGAACCGGCCAGATTGGCCGTGGCCAGAACCAGATTGCCCCGGACCACTTTTCCTATCAATTCCCATCATGTACAGGCCAAAAGCTTTCTAATGATGTGTCGCAAGTTAAAATCTGATCATTTTGATTTTCCGGATTTCGGAACCGACCAGATTGGCCGTGGCCAGGACCAGATGGCCCCGAACCAATTTTCCTATCATTTCTTATCATATGCAGGCCAAGAGCTTTCCAATGATGTGTCGCAAGTTAAAATCTGATCATTTTGATTTTCTGGATTTCGGAACCGACCAAATTGGCCGTGGCCAGGACCAGATGGCCCCGAACCACTTTTCCTATCAATTCCCATCATATGCAGGCCAAAAGCTTTCCAATGATGTGTCGCAAGTTAAAATCTGATCATTTTGATTTTCCGGGTTTCGGAACCGGCCAGATTGGCCGTGGCCAGGACCAGATGGCCCCGAACCACGTTTCTTATCAATTCTTATCATGTACAGGCCAAGAGCTTTCTAATGATGTGTCGCAAGTTAAAATCTGATCATTTTGATTTTCCGGATTTCGGAACCGGCCAGATTGGCCGTGGCCAGGACCAGGTGGCCCCGAACCACTTTTCCTATCAATTCCCATCATGTTCAGGCCAAGAGCTTTCTAATGATGTGTCGCAAGTTAAAATCTGATCATTTTGATTTTCCGGATTTCGGAACCGGCCAGATTGGCCGTGGCCAGGACCAGATGGCCCCGAACCAATTTTCCTATCATTTCTTATCATATGCAGGCCAAGAGCTTTCCAATGATGTGTCGCAAGTTAAAATCTGATCATTTTGATTTTCTGGATTTCGGAACCGACCAAATTGGCCGTGGCCAGGACCAGATGGCCCCGAACCACTTTTCCTATCAATTCCCATCATATGCAGGCCAAAAGCTTTCCAATGATGTGTCGCAAGTTAAAATCTGATCATTTTGATTTTCCGGATTTCGGAACCGGGCAGATTGGCCGTGGCCAGGACCAGATGGCCCCGAACCACGTTTCTTATCAATTCTTATCATGTACAGGCCAAGAGCTTTCTAATGATGTGTCGCAAGTTAAAATCTGATCATTTTGATTTTCCGGATTTCGGAACCGGCCAGATTGGCCGTGGCCAGGACCAGGTGGCCCCGAACCACTTTTCCTATCAATTCTTATCATGTACAGGCCAAGAGCTTTCTAATGATGTGTCGCAAGTTAAAATCTGATCATTTTGATTTTACGGATTTCGGAACCGGCCAGATTGGCCGTGGCCAGGATCAGATGGCCCCGAACCACTTTTCCTACCAGTTCCCATCATGTACAGGTCAAGAGCTTTCCAATGATGTGTCGCAAGTTAAAATCTGATCATTTTGATTTTCCGGATTTCGGAACCGGCCAGATTGGCCGTGGCCAGGACCAGGTGGCCCCGAACCACTTTTCCTATCAATTCCCATCATGTACAGGCCAAGAGCTTTCTAATGATGTGTCGCAAGTTAAAATCTGATCATTTTGATTTTCCGGATTTCGGAACCGGCCAGATTGGCCGTGGCCAGAACCAGATTGCCCCGGACCACTTTTCCTATCAATTCCCATCATGTACAGGCCAAAAGCTTTCTAATGATGTGCCGCAAGTTAAAATCTGATCATTTTGATTTTCCGGATTTCGGAACCGACCAGATTGGCCGTGGCCAGGACCAGATGGCCCCGAACCAATTTTCCTATCATTTCTTATCATATGCAGGCCAAGAGCTTTCCAATGATGTGTCGCAAGTTAAAATCTGATCATTTTGATTTTCTGGATTTCGGAACCGACCAAATTGGCCGTGGCCAGGACCAGATGGCCCCGAACCACTTTTCCTATCAATTCCCATCATATGCAGGCCAAAAGCTTTCCAATGATGTGTCGCAAGTTAAAATCTGATCATTTTGATTTTCCGGATTTCGGAACCGGGCAGATTGGCCGTGGCCAGGACCAGATGGCCCCGAACCACGTTTCTTATCAATTCTTATCATGTACAGGCCAAGAGCTTTCTAATGATGTGTCGCAAGTTAAAATCTGATCATTTTGATTTTCCGGATTTCGGAACCGGCCAGATTGGCCGTGGCCAGGACCAGGTGGCCCCGAACCACTTTTCCTATCAATTCTTATCATGTACAGGCCAAGAGCTTTCCAATGATGTGTCGCAAGTTAAAATCTGATCATTTTGATTTTACGGATTTCGGAACCGGCCAGATTGGCCGTGGCCAGGATCAGATGGCCCCGAACCACTTTTCCTACCAGTTCCCATCATGTACAGGTCAAGAGCTTTCCAATGATGTGTCGCAAGTTAAAATCTGATCATTTTGATTTTCCGGATTTCGGAACCGGCCAGATTGGCCGTGGCCAGGACCAGGTGGCCCCGAACCACTTTTCCTATCAATTCCCATCATGTACAGGCCAAGAGCTTTCTAATGATGTGTCGCAAGTTAAAATCTGATCATTTTGATTTTCCGGATTTCGGAACCGGCCAGATTGGCCGTGGCCAGAACCAGATTGCCCCGGACCACTTTTCCTATCAATTCCCATCATGTACAGGCCAAGAGCTTTCTAATGATGTGTCGCAAGTTAAAATCTGATCATTTTGATTTTCCGGGTTTCGGAACCGGCCAGATTGGCCGTGGCCAGGAGCAGGTGGCCCCGAACCACTTTTCCTATCAATTCTTATCATGTACAGGCCAAGAGCTTTCTAATGATGTGTCGCAAGTTAAAATCTGATCATTTTGATTTTCCGGATTTCGGAACCGGCCAGATTGGCCGTGGCCAGGACCAGGTGGCCCCGAACCACTTTTCCTATCAATTCCCATCATGTACAGGCCAAGAGCTTTCTAATGATGTGTCGCAAGTTAAAATCTGATCATTTTGATTTTCCGGATTTCGGAACCGGCCAGATTGGCCGTGGCCAGGACCAGATGGCCCCGAACCAATTTTCCTATCATTTCTTATCATATGCAGGCCAAGAGCTTTCCAATGATGTGTCGCAAGTTAAAATCTGATCATTTTTATTTTTCGGATTCCGGAACCGGCCAGATTGGCCGTGGCCAGGACCAGATGGCCCCGAACCACTTTTCCTATCAATTCCCACAATGTACAGGCCAAGAGCTTTCTAATGATGTGTCGCAAGTTAAAATCTGATCATTTTGATTTTCCGGGTTTTGGAACCGGTCAGATTGGCCGTGGCCAGGACCAGATGGCCCCGAACCACTTTTCCTATCAATTCCCATCATGTACAGGCCAAGAGCTTTCCAATGATGTGTCGCAAGTTAAAATCTGATCATTTTGATTTTCCGGGTTTCGGAACCGGCCAGATTGGCCGTGGCCAGGACCAGGTGGCCCCGAACCACTTTTCCTATCAATTCTTATCATGTACAGGCCAAGAGCTTTCTAATGATGTGTCGCAAGTTAAAATCTGATCATTTTGATTTTACGGATTTCGGAACCGGCCAGATTGGCCGTGGCCAGGATCAGATGGCCCCGAACCACTTTTCCTATCAATTCCCATCATGTACAGGTCAAGAGCTTTCCAATGATGTGTCGCAAGTTAAAATCTGATCATTTTGATTTTCCGGATTTCGGAACCGGCCAGATTGGCCGTGGCCAGGACCAGATGGCCCCGAACCACTTTTCCTATCAATTCCCATCATGTACAGGTCAAGAGCTTTCCAATGATGTGTCGCAAGTTAAAATCTGATCATTTTGATTTTACGGATTTCGGAACCGGCCAGATTGGCCGTGGCCAGGATCAGATGGCCCCGAACCACTTTTCCTATCAATTCCCATCATGTACAGGCCAAGAGCTTTCTAATGATGTGTCGCAAGTTAAAATCTGATCATTTTGATTTTCCGGATTTCGGAACCGGCCAGATTGGCCGTGGCCAGGACCAGATGGCCCCGAACCACTTTTCCTATCAATTCCCATCATGTACAGGCCAAGAGCTTTCTAATGATGTGTCGCAAGTTAAAATCTGATCATTTTGATTTTCCGGATTTCGGAACCGACCAGATTGGCCGTGGCCAGGACCAGATGGCCCCGAACCAATTTTCCTATCATTTCTTATCATATGCAGGCCAAGAGCTTTCCAATGATGTGTCGCAAGTTAAAATCTGATCATTTTGATTTTCTGGATTTCGGAACCGACCAGATTGGCCGTGGCCAGGACCAGATGGCCCCGAACCACTTTTCCTATCAATTCCCATCATATGCAGGCCAAAAGCTTTCCAATGATGTGTCGCAAGTTAAAATCTGATCATTTTGATTTTCCGGATTTCGGAACCGACCAGATTGGCCGTGGCCAGGACCAGATGGCCCCGAACCACTTTTCTTATCAATTCTTATCATGTACAGGCCAAGAGCTTTCTAATGATGTGTCGCAAGTTAAAATCTGATCATTTTGATTTTCCGGATTTCGGAACCGGCCAGATTGGCCGTGGTCAGGACCAGGTGGCCCCGAACCACTCTTCCTATCAATTCCCATCATGTACAGGCCAAGAGCTTTCTAATGATGTGTCGCAAGTTAAAATCTGATCATTTTGATTTTCCGGATTTCGGAACCGGCCAGATTGGCCGTGGCCAGGACCAGATGGCCCCGAACCACTTTTCCTATCAATTCCCACAATGTACAGGCCAAGAGCTTTCCAATGATGTGTCGCAAGTTAAAATCTGATCATTTTGATTTTCCGGATTTCGGAACCGGTCAGATTGGCCGTGGCCAGGACCAGATGGCCCCATACCACTTTTTCTATCAATTCCCACAATGTACAGGCCAAGAGCTTTCCAATGATGTGTCGCAAGTTAAAATCTGATTATTTTGATTTTCCGGATTTCGGAACCGACCAGATTGGCCGTGGCCAGGACCAGATGGCCCCGAACCAATTTTCCTATCATTTCTTATCATATGCAGGCCAAGAGCTTTCCAATGATGTGTCGCAAGTTAAAATCTGATCATTTTGATTTTCTGGATTTCGGAACCGACCAGATTGGCCGTGGCCAGGACCAGATGGCCCCGAACCACTTTTCCTATCAATTCCCATCATATGCAGGCCAAAAGCTTTCCAATGATGTGTCGCAAGTTAAAATCTGATCATTTTGATTTTCCGGATTTCGGAACCGGCCAGATTGGCCGTGGCCAGGATCAGATGGCCCCGAACCACTTTTCCTATCAATTCCCATCATGTACAGGCCAAGAGCTTTCTAATGATGTGTCGCAAGTTAAAATCTGATCATTTTGATTTTCCGGGTTTCGGAACCGGCCAGATTGGCCGTGGCCAGGACCAGGTGGCCCCGAACCACTTTTCCTATCAATTCTTATCATGTACAGGCCAAGAGCTTTCTAATGATGTGTCGCAAGTTAAAATCTGATCATTTTGATTTTACGGATTTCGGAACCGGCCAGATTGGCCGTGGCCAGGATCAGATGGCCCCGAACCACTTTTCCTATCAATTCCCATCATGTACAGGTCAAGAGCTTTCCAATGATGTGTCGCAAGTTAAAATCTGATCATTTTGATTTTCCGGATTTCGGAACCGGCCAGATTGGCCGTGGCCAGGACCAGATGGCCCCGAACCACTTTTCTTATCAATTCTTATCATGTACAGGCCAAGAGCTTTCTAATGATGTGTCGCAAGTTAAAATCTGATCATTTTGATTTTCCGGATTTCGGAACCGGCCAGATTGGCCGTGGCCAGGACCAGGTGGCCCCGAACCACTTTTCCTATCAATTCCCATCATGTACAGGCCAAGAGCTTTCTAATGATGTGTCGCAAGTTAAAATCTGATCATTTTGATTTTCCGGATTTCGGAACCGGCCAGATTGGCCGTGGCCAGAACCAGATTGCCCCGGACCACTTTTCCTATCAATTCCCATCATGTACAGGCCAAGAGCTTTCTAATGATGTGTCGCAAGTTAAAATCTGATCATTTTGATTTTCCGGATTTCGGAACCGACCAGATTGGCCGTGGCCAGGACCAGATGGCCCCGAACCAATTTTCCTATCATTTCTTATCATATGCAGGCCAAGAGCTTTCCAATGATGTGTCGCAAGTTAAAATCTGATCATTTTGATTTTCTGGATTTCGGAACCGACCAGATTGGCCGTGGCCAGGACCAGATGGCCCCGAACCACTTTTCCTATCAATTCCCATCATATGCAGGCCAAAAGCTTTCCAATGATGTGTCGCAAGTTAAAATCTGATCATTTTGATTTTCCGGATTTCGGAACCGGGCAGATTGGCCGTGGCCAGGACCAGATGGCCCCGAACCACGTTTCTTATCAATTCTTATCATGTACAGGCCAAGAGCTTTCTAATGATGTGTCGCAAGTTAAAATCTGATCATTTTGATTTTCCGGATTTCGGAACCGGCCAGATTGGCCGTGGCCAGGACCAGGTGGCCCCGAACCACTTTTCCTATCAATTCCCATCATGTACAGGCCAAGAGCTTTCTAATGATGTGTCGCAAGTTAAAATCTGATCATATTGATTTTCCGGATTTCGGAACCGGCCAGATTGGCCGTGGCCAGGACCAGGTGGCCCCGAACCACTTTTCCTATCAATTCCCATCATGTACAGGCCAAGAGCTTTCTAATGATGTGTCGCAAGTTAAAATCTGATTATTTTGATTTTCCGGATTTCGGAACCGACCAGATTGGCCGTGGCCAGGACCAGATGGCCCCGAACCACTTTTCCTATCAATTCCCATCATGTACAGGCCAAGAGCTTTCCAATGATGTGTCGCAAGTTAAAATCTGATCATTTTTATTTTTCGGATTCCGGAACCGGCCAGATTGGCCAGTCCACACGGCAAAGTCAGCAAGGAACCGTTTTGACTGTCGCGACTGTCATTTTAATAACATTTCATTCTGATTCTGTTGAATGTTACGATTACATTCTGTGACATTCAAATTGTTAAATGTCGCCATAACATTTGCCATTATGAATGTCATCGAAGCAACGACCGACATTAATCAGCTTATCGTAACATTTTTTCCCATGACTATGACAGTCTCGATGCAAGCTGTGACATTCGTCCCAAATGTTATTTGACATTTTTTCGAAGGAATTTCTTAGCGATGACATTCACAAAATCCAAAAAGGACATGACTGCGACAGTCGTTTTCGTACTGATGAATGTCGCTCTAGGCTTCAGAAAAATGTCGAATGACATTCGGACAGTTATCATCCCTGTCCAAGATTGCAGTAAATAGAAGTTCACAAACTATATGCATATCAGCAGACGTCTGTGTTTATATACGTTGGAACTATTTTTATGTATAAGTCTGATGAAACTTTTGACAAAATAACCCACTCATGACGTCCATAAGTAATACAGTGAGCGAAATAAGAATAGCACCACTACACTCAGAGGAAATCTTATTATAAATTTCATAAGATACATCTTATGAACCGCTTTTTTGTGTCCAAACTAATATTTCATAAGAGTCTTATGAAATTCTTTCAATATTCATACGAAGTTCTTATGAAAAATAGAAGCAGCAGCATTGTGAAAAATAATGAACACATTCATTCCATCAGCCTCGTCGTCGTACCAAGCACTAACCAGTTGTGGATTCGAGCCATTAGTTTTTCTCAAAGTTGAAGGTGTTTTTGTTATTCTACATGGTAAGTTTATTTTTTGTGAACGTTCCAATTATTTGTTAACGTAAACCCATATTTTTATGTTTACTTTTCAGCATGTTGACCGGCGAAAAGGATAAGTTCAATGGACCGGGTGCGGCAGAATGACTGTTGGAACCGTGCCGTGATGTGCTGCTTATGATGATCATAATGTAATTGTAAACAAATAACAAATTACACAGAAAATAAACTGAACGTTTTCAACATCAATTATTTTAATATTTTCTCATCAAACTTAAAATTTTCTGTTTCCATAAGCCCCTCTTATGAAAAGCAACAACCTCTCATTGAAGCAGGTGTTCATCTGAGGAATTCATTCGCTTCATAAGACAATCTTATGAATTTCATAGATTTTTCTTATGGCGCCACTTCATAAGAGAATCTTATGGTATATATAATAGTATTTTTCTGAGTGTATGTGTTTTGCTTGTTAAAATATGAATGATTGAAAATTACGAAAATTTTCTCCCACAGATTGTTCTGAATTGCTTAACGGATAAATCAAGCATAAGTTTACTTTTTTTGGACGTAGCAATTGGCGTTGAGGACCAAAAATGTGGAAAAGGGGTGCGAAATAAGAATAGAACCACTTGAGTTTTTCCAACCAAACCAGATTAGTTTTAAAAATTTACTGTGTAAAAGTGAATAACAATACTTCTACGAGTTATTTAACAGATAACTGCATTTTCAGGAGTTTTCCAGAATTCCAAAGGTTTTCAAAGGTTTTAAAATGGGGGTTTTAAGAGATCCTCCTCTAGCGTTAAGAAATTAGATATTTGAGCTATAAAACTGCTTGATTTCTTCATTAACATTCATAAGTATGATGCAAAATGATGAAACATAGATTTGAAGCTGAGTTTGAATCCAAAAAGCAGGTTGGAATTCAAAAATACTAATGTTTTTTAATAATCAAACACTATTTCTCTAGTTTTGAGTCATAGATGGAAGCACTATTTTGCCATTAAACCAAATTCATGCCCATTTTCGAATATCCGGGATTAATTAGGGAGTGCTGGATGATTTTGGTCAAGAAATAAATACATGTACCGTGTGAACGCTTTGGAAATTCTAAGATCACTAAATCCAAAAAAAAATAGAATTGCATCAAGGTCACTAAAAGTGAATTTTTTGGACCGATTATCAGAATAAAGTTTTACTTTGGGATGCAGCTTGATGGACCAGACGGCTAGCAGTATTATTGGTATGATTTGCAATTGAATTGGAAGTTGAGATGAGCAGGAATTTTGGCGGTTGTATATTTTTGTGCTGGTGATTCTTTTGCAATTCCGGAAAAGCTTTCTGCAGCGTGAACTTCCACAAAACTGTAATGGGAAAATACCTCAAAATGATGAATATGGGCCTAAATAAACCTGGAAAATCAATATTGAGACAAAATTTGGTGTTAACTGCAAGATAGTGCTGCCATCTACGACTAGAAACTGGAAAAAAGTGTGGTTTACTGAACAAAATCAAAGTTTTTGATTTCCAACCTATTTTTTCTGATTAAAAATTAATCCCGAATGTTTGTTTCATCATTTTACGTTATTTAAAAGAATAGAGTAAGGTGGTGTAAAAGTACGAGTCGGGTAAAAGTACGTTTTGTGATTATCCCAAACCGAGAACAGTAAAATTCAAAACTCTAACGTGGATTGATTAAGATTTGGACTGCCTACATCCAGACATAATTTTTATTCGTAGAAGTTGATAATACTCCGTAAAATGAGGTAAAGTAGCTTTTTTACAAAAATGATGTAATATTCAAAATTACGGCAAACATGTTTGAGCAATCGAGATTCTGGTATTCGATGAAAGTTTTAATGTGTCTGTTTAGTTGTTTTCAACCACTTTCAAATGCCAAAGAAAGAATTTAATTTATATGTCTCTATTTTTCACAATCAACTGTGAATTACAAGAAACCTTGAAGGGGTAAAAGTACGAACTGTAAATGGGGCAAAAGTACGATTAATATACAGGGTCCACTGAAATAAATCTGAAAGGAAAGTGTCAACTTTATTTTTAAATGCACTGGAAACATCAGCGCATATTTTTGTTTCTACAAAGACTTGTTCGCACGAAAAATTGCTCAAATACGATGAGAACTCAATTTCGAAAACCTGTTGAATAAGGACAATAAGTAGAAAACTGTAAATTCGCGCAGGTTGTTCGCCCATGTATAGGATTTGTATCAGAAGCGAACACAGAAGCTGCTGCTGTAAGCAAAGATTGATACAAAATAATATTCCTCTTACCTTCATGCAGAATTGTGGAACTCGTACTTTTACCCCACATCATTCGAACTTTTGCCCCAGAGGTGGGGTAAAAGTACGTTTCAAAAGCAGTTAGGCAAATTTACTACTGCTATCAAATGCGTCGATAGATTATCTTCGTAATTTTTTAGAAGAGAGACTAAAGTCTAAGGAATCAAATGCTGTTCTCGGTTTTTTGGAATAACAACTACAAATTTTTCTAAAAATAGGATAGCACTAAGGTCGTACTTTTACCCCACCATACTCTAATGTTTATAATTTGATAAAGAATTACAGTTCAAATATTTAATTCCTTAACGCTAGAGGAGCATCTCTTAAAACCCCCATTTAAAAATCTTTGAAATCCTTTGGAATTCTGGAAAACTCCCAAAATGCCGTTTTCTATTCAAATAACTCGTAGAAGCATTATTATTCACTTTTAGATAGTAAATTTCCGAAAATAATCTTGTTTTTGTTAGAAAAACACAAGTGGTTCTATTCTTATTTCGCACCCCTTTTTCACATTATTGGTCCTCAACGCCAATTGCTACGTCCAAAAAAAGTAAACTTATGCTTGATTTATCCGTTAAGCAATTCAGAACAATATGTGGAAGAAAATTTTCGTAATTTTCAATCATTCATATTTTAACAAGCAAATCACATAGTGGTGCTATTCTTATTTCGCTCACTGTATAAAAAAAACTAATTGCAGTATTTATTAGCTATGCACATTCAGAATAACGAACATTATTTTGAATCATTTATCAAAGACCCAGAGAGTAAAGCTGTTGGGTAGGAAGAAGCAGGGGGAGTCTAAAGATGTTTTTCAAACATCTATTCTGTAGGGTTTGAAGTTTTTGAAGATGTGACAAGGAAGCTCTTCCCCATATCAAAATAAGATAGTTTAGATGAGACTGAATAAATGCATACTTAAACTTTAAAAGAACATGTTGGGGCACTTATAGCGTGCTCATGGCACACTACTGGGAATTGTCTCGTTGGTCAGTTCGTGTTCGTTGAACGAACTGCTTTAGCGCCACCTCTTTTGATTGCCCTGCGAGAACCGTGCCCTCAGGGCGGGTCGTTCTAAAAGGATCTCAAAATGGATACGAAATGCCCAGTTCGACTGGATGAAATAACAAGTAGTCCCGTAGCCACCTCTTCGGTGCAGAAGAAGACAAATGGACACAGCGTTCTATCCCCTAATGAAACACTCGCTTGTGCTTCTCATCACTGGCTCAAAAATACGCAATCAAATCTCCCCCAACATGTGATCGAAACAGAAGCGAGTGGACAGATTTCCCGAGCAGTCCGACCCAGAGTAAAAACTCAATCTAAAAACTAATAGGATAGAACCTGTGAACCACCTTTTAACCCAAGGGCTCAATGTTCGGGAAAGCACAAGAAAAATGACTAAAAACATGATATTGGGAGTAACTTCAAAGGACATGTATTGCATGATTGTGGTTTAATACAGCATGCCTAATTGTATTGTGTGAACAAGCCGGAAGTATCGGACCGGAAATGATGACTTCGGTGGAGTTGATTCGGACACGTGGTTACTCAACACCGGGATGAGTATTGGCGATTTCAGGCGTTCGCTGAAGACGATGGCGGTTCAACAAGCTGCTGGTGGCTGGAGCATTAGGTGATTGGTCGTCAAAAGTGACGGCGGACAACCCATCCGACGTTGTAGGCCGGATGTTGGATCCTTCCCGTGGCTAGTTCCGGAGTGGTTTACGATGATCCGGTAGCTGGTTACTAATCGCTAGATGTGCGACGGTCCAGAATTCTTTTCTTTTTGAGTTAAAACGCACACGAATTCTTTTTACCGCACACTTTCTTCTACTAGCTTCTAATCAGACAATATATAGTTAACTTAGACGCAAAACAAGACAACCTCGCTATCTGCTTTTACCACGGGATGAGATCATCTTGTAGATTCAAGGGAATCCTCAGTTCGGGTCCAAGGAATTAAAGGGTGATACGGTCAAAATTTGGTCAATATCAACTTGACGTAGTTCTTTCAATTTTGCATCTAAAAAACATGAACACCCCTCATTTTAAAGGTGTGTGTGTGAAGAATGTTGCTCCTATTTTGATTTTGGAATTCACTCTTCAGTTGTCAAAATGCCGTCCAAGGAAGAAGAGCAGCGAATCAAAATATTGCTCGCGCATCGCGAAAATCCGAGCTACCTGCAAGCAAAGCTGGCAAAATCGCTAAAAGTTGCCAAATCAACCGTTACAAATGTAATTAAAGTGTTTGGAGAACGTTTGTCGACAACCAAGAAGTCTGGATCGGGGGGGAAATCGAAAACCGGAACTCGCTAAGACGACAAAGAGAGTTGCCGGTAGTTTCAAGCGAAACCCTAACCTCTCTCTCCGAAATGCCGCAAATGAACTGGGTTTTCCGTCTACAACCGTGCATCGAGCCAAAAAAGAGCCGGACTATCGACTTTCAAGAAGGTAGTGACTCCAAATCGCGATGATAAACAAAATACGACGGCCAAAGCACGATCCCGGAGGCTGTACACGACGATGCTGACGAAGTTTGACTGCGTAGTAATGGACGACGAAACTTACGTCAATGCCGACTACAAGCAGCTTCCGGGACAGGAGTTTTATACGGCAAAAGGAAGGGGAAAGGAAGCAGATATTTTCAAGCAAATGAAACTGTCAAAGCTCGCGAAGAAATATCTGGTTTGGCAAGCCATCTGTACCTGTGGCTTGAAAAGCAGCATTTTCATAGCTTTCGGGACTGTCAACCAAGAAATTTACGTGAAATTTTGAATAAACGTCTGCTGCCTTTCCTGAAGAAACACGGTTGTTCCGAACTGTTTTGGCCGGATTTGGCATCTTGCCATTACGGTTAAAAGGCCATGGAGTGGTACGCCGCCAACAACGTGCAGGTGGTTCCCAAGACAAGAACCTTCCCAACACGCCAAAGCTCCGCCCAATTGAGAAATACTGGGCTATTGTCAAGCGTAACCTAAAGAAGACCAAAAAACTGCTAAGGACGAGCAGCAGTTCAAGGCAAACTGGCTTTCTGCGGCGAAGAAGGTGGACAAGGTGGCTGAACAAAATCTGATGGCAGGGGTTAAGCGTAAGGCCCGGCAATTCAGATTTGGAAAAGCGGAAGCCTAACTGAATATTTTTCCTAAATTTTATACTAATTAAACTTGGAAAATAAATTTAATTTGATTTTTTAAATAAACGATTTCACCGATTTACACGCGTTTTCCCTTGACCAAATTTTGACCGTATCACCCTTTATTTCTGGTTTCAAAAGGCGAGTCAAAGAATTCCCGAAAGATGTCATCAACCTTTGGACACAATTCCATAAATCTTCAACCAACCCGAAGAAGTGACCTCTCTTTCCTTCCTAAACAACCAAATTAATCCTTCTCATGACGATCCACCCTTGGACCCATATTTTCTAAGATAATCGTGTCAACAGATGACGCTAAGCGCTTAACTTCTCATTGAGACAATCCTCGCTGAGCGCGAGTTTAATCCACTTCCTTTTAACATGTGCGTTTTGGCATGGAGCTACATCCAGGCGTTTCAATTTTTATGGCTCATCGTTTACTACCACGTGATCGAGAATATGATTTCGGCGAAATTTAATCCTAAATAGACATTCATGGAACAACTTTCTCTAGTGAAAACAACTAGATGGCGCTTAATTAATAACTACATTACTTCCTAAATAAATAACAAATAAATTAATTAAAGGGTGATACGGTCAAAATTTGGTCAAGGGAAAACGCGTGTAAATCGGTGAAATCGTTTATTTAAAAAATCAAATTAAATTTCTTTTTCAAGTTTTATTAGTGTAAAGTTCAGGAAAAATATTCAGTTAGGCTTCCGCTTTTCCAAAGCCGAAATGCCGGGCCTTACGCTTAAACCTTCAGATTTTGTACAGCCACCTTGTCCACCTTCTTCGCCGCAGAAATCCAGTTTGCCTTGAACTGCTGCTCGTCCTTAGCAGTTTTTTGGTCTTCTTTAGGTTCCACTTGACAATAGCCCAGTGTTTTTCAATTGGGCGGAAATCTGGCGTGTTGGGAGGGTTCTTGTCCTTGGGAACCACCTGCACGTTGTTGGCGGCGTACCACTCCATGACCTTTTCACCGTAATGGTAAGATGCCAAATCCGGCCAAAACAGTACGGAACAACCAAGTACCTTTCCCCTTCCTTTTGCCGTATTAAACTCCTGTCCCGGAAGCTGCTTGTAGTCGGCTTTGACGTAGGTTTCGTCGTCCATTACCACGCAGTCAAACTTCATCAGCATCGTCGTGTACAGCCTCCGGGATCGCGCTTTGGCCGTCGTATTTTGTTTATCATCGCGATTTGGAGTCACTACCTTCTTGTAAGTCCGGCTCGTGTTTTGGCTCGATGCACGGTTGTAGACGATACACCCAGCTTATTTGTGGCATCTCGGAAAGAGAGGTTAGGGTTTCGCTTGAAACTACCGGCAACTCTCTTTGTCGTCTCAGTGGCTTCCGGTTTTCGATTTCCCCCCCGATCCAGACTTCCTGGCTGTCGACAAACGTTCCCCAAACACTTTAATTACAATTGTAACGGTTGATTTGGCAACTTTAAGCGATTTTGCCGTGCGATTAGCTCGGATTTTCGCGATGCGCGAGCAAAATTTAGATACGCTGCTCTTCTTTCTTGGACAGCATTTTGACAACTGAAGAGTGAATTCCAAAATCTAAATAGGAGCAACATTTAACACACACACACCTTCAAAATGAGGGGTGTTCAGTTTTTTTAAATGCAAAATTGAAAGAAATACGTCAAGTTGATACTGACCAAATTTTGACCGTATCACCCTTTAATTACCGCTTCACAAACCAACACAACTTTCTCTAGCATAATAGCTAAATAATAACTAACTGAATAGTTAATGTTTCTATGAGTTGTACACACATTTTAATAAATAAATCGGATAACTAAATAAATAACAATTAAAAAAATAAACAATCAACTTTCTAAGTAGTTAGATAATAACTTTATTAATAATAATTATTCATTTCACAACGGCTATAGATAAACAATAATTTGACATACAATTAACTATCCAATAAACGAAAATTGGACGAATAATTAGATAAATAAATAATCGACAGCAATAAATGAATAACAAAATAAATAAATAATTAATTGAGCAAACAAATATATCACAGTTTGTAGTTAAATTTATTTACAAAACGATACTAAATGTAACCCTGTTACACACTAAGTTCCACAAAACACCGCCAAGAGGAGATTTTTTTTACTAGGTTCTCTGGGTGACAACTCCAAGAAAGTGTTTTATCCAAGTAAATTCATAAGTAGGGGAGAGCGGGGTATCATGGGTCACTTTTTTTCTTTACTTCATTACTTCTTTATTGTGAAAGATAAAAAGAAAAAAATAATAATGGAAAGTTTTTCTACATTTTTAAAGTATCATTAGGCTTTTTTGTTTATTTTTTAAATACATGAATTTCCCGAGTTCTGACTGTTTAAAGAAAAGTATTTTTTTTTTATTTTGAAAAATTGTGGGGAAAAGTGGCCCACTTTTCAAATCCAAATTGACAAGATAACATGCAAAGTTTATGAGTTGACTCAAAACTTAAACTTCATAATTCATTAAGTTATTTTAAAGCAATTTCCGATGTGGATATAAAAAAGAGAGTTGTTAATGATCGATTATTTCCTAATTCCTGGCTCGCGAACGTTTTGACAAAATTCTTTATACAGGACTTTTGTTCGCCTCTATCGCATTGGAAAAATGGACATAATAGTTTTTTTTACAATTCTTTATTTGGCATAAGAAAACTTTGCATTAAGGAAAAACGTGTATTAAGTTCTGTAGGTGTATAAAACACCAAAATATGGGTGGCCCAAAATACCCCACAAAATGTGGCCCACGATTCCCCACAAGCTATGATTGGCAAATAGTTGCGTTTGTGAGATTTATTGATGTTTTATCGAAAATTCCTTTTCCACGTGAAAAAACTTGACAAAACTAAGATCATAAGCGTATGAGCATACTTTTGTTATGTACTTTAGGTCTCCCACGGATGCATTTTGCAGGTGCTTATTTAATTTTGTAAAACCTTTTTTCTTGGCTTGTTAAATAAAAGAAGCATATGATACGTACATAAGTCAACAACATATAGAAAAACATGTTTACGCAAAGCGCATACGATGACAGCTGGATTGAGATTTATATCTAAACACACAGCTGAGATATTTATAGTAGCCACGTTTCCCCATGGCCCACGTTACCCCACTCTCCCCTACATAAAGCAATTTACTCTCTCAATAATAATTTGGTCATTATTTGATAGTATTATTTTATGTGATGAACGAAACCACATATATTTGGTTTTTGTATGGTTTAGAGAAAGCAAGTTGGAGTTAAAATATTTTGATTGTATTTTAAAATCATTTTCAATTTGTTGAGTCATAACATTCGTTCATGCTGCAGTTGCTCGTGAAATGCCATTCGGAACAATCGAGCTGTGCGCTTATTCCCTACGCTGTTGAATTTTAAGGGGGAAACAGTGATTCGGATTGCCTTAAAACAAATTCGAAACATATAAAAGGGAATGTGTTACGATCTTCTGTGTGTCGTGTTGGGGAAAACAATAATTAATCAAATTATCCCAAATTAATGAAAATGGCGGCTAGTGTTAATGTTAATTTTTTGTCCCGGGAATTCTGGTTGAGTGATCAAATCAATTTTGGTTGTTCTGATAGAGATGCAGTGAAATATCAAGTGAAGGCGCAGTTTTTTTTCGGCTAGATTACGTGTTATCCGAAGTGAATACTTAAATAGCATGATTGAAAATAAGAGTGATCTGAAAGTGAATTTTTGAAATTCGTCGATTTTTTTATCATTTGCTCCGCTAATTGATCAAAGAGGAGAGCCTCAAAGAACGGCATTATGTGTGTGCGTGTGTTCAGCTAGTGAGAAATGGAGAGAACTGACAGCACTAAGTGACAGTGCTGTGGCTGTAACCGTCGTTGAGAGTTTTAAACCACATGACGTGTGAACGTGCACCGCAGCTGAGAAGCAACTTGGTGAGATCTTTCCTTGTTATTTTGTAAAGAAAATATTTTTTGTACCAACGATACTGGGCATGAAAATTTCTTGAAATTGTGGTTTCAGCTTTTTATTTTCCTTATTCATCACTTTACCATCAATGTTGATTTTGTTCAGATTTCAAATCAAATTCTAAGCTGTCGATTCTGACTCGCCAAATTGTTTATTAATTGTTACCTATCCTTTGATTCCCTTCATTCAGATTATTTGAGCCAATTTAGATGCTGCTGTTTGAATATGTTTGCCTTACATCTGCTCTCGTTGCAAAGGATTTTTTTTTAATTTTCTAATGCTCTCGGTTCGAGAAACTTTTTATAATTGAAAATAAATGTAGATGTTACTTCGTTACAGTGTAGTTAATTGATCCTTGAGCTATTTAAATGATTTATTAGTTAACCATACCACTACAATAGTTAAAACGGTTCTCAATTCTTAAAGATTTCTAAACGTAACTTAAGTTTTTTTTTGTGCAGGTTTTTCAATGTAAATAAAATTCTAACGCTTTGTAACATGCTTAACAAAATAATTATTCGTATTTTGTGCCGATGATCAAATCAATCTTTTTTTCACTGTTCCAACAACCTAATTTATTTCTCTTAATATTTATCATATTATATGTTTTTATATCGTGTTGATTAAGTCAAATTTCTGATATTTTATGTTTTTTATATTTAACACTTTTTATTATATGTTTATTATATTTAATATTTATTATAATTCATTTATATTATATTGCATTGTTTTTACATATTTATCAGAGGGAATGCATCTGGGGATAACCCAAGGAAATTATTGCAAGCGGAGTGGATTGCCAACCATTGTAGGTTTTTATGGGTTGGATGCCTTCTCTCGACGAACCATCGGCCGTGGAAGCCCTAGAAGTCAATTCGAAGGCCAAGCCACACAGACATAGGCTGGACCTTGCTACCGATGGGGGAACCATACATACATACATACATACATAACATTCGTTCATGCTGCTGAATAAAAAAATGTTGTATCATCAGCAAATAATCGAGCTGTGCCTTTAAGTGGTAAAGCACAAAGATCCTTTGTATACAAAAGTAAAAGTAACGGACCAATTGCAATGTCGCTTCCTGGGGGAACACCAATATCAATGTTACTTAACTCTCATCCGCATTAGATTTCATTACCCTAATCAGCACTAGGAGTGTCAATTTGACACCACAAGCTCAAATCGATATAACTTTTGGCGTGTTAAACCGATTTAAGGGGGGGGGGGGGGGGGGTGTAGGGTCTAACACTTTCAAAAAATCGATTTTTTTTTTATTTTCTTATTGTAAAACATTTCAAGAATGTTGTGTCAAATTTTCAAGTCAATTGAAGCAAAAATGTTGAAATTATAAGCCTTTATCTCCTACTATCTAATACTACAAGAAAGCAAGAGCAGAAACTTCAAACGCGTTTTTCTCGAAAGCACATTTTTAAAGTCCGTGGACATCGTCATTTGAAAACTACTTATCCGATTCTTTTCAAATTTGGAACATATTTTCTTCATATAAAATCCCAGACCCCAACGTTTTTCTTTTTTGTTTTTTTTTACTTTGGGGAGATTTTACAGGTGAAAAATGGCGGATTTTTTCGTGAAAAATCGTAGTTTTTACTTCAAAAAGCCACAAAAATTTCATAAATTTTTTTTTAAGTTAAATAAAAACGTTGGGGTCCAGAAAAACATCTAACAAAAATATTTTGCTCTGATTTTTTGACTTCAGATGATTCTGTGCTGAGATACAGTGTCCACCGCAAATCCTGCTTTCTAAAAGGCATCTTTGAAAGTGCTCCGTCGCCGGCTCATTTTTCAATATTTTTCTACGAAAAAATTACTAAATGTTCTTTTAACAATGCTTTGTATAATGCAAAAAATTTGAATACATTTGTTTGAACGAAAGCTCTATAAAAAAAATCGTGAAAATGATGTTTTTTTATACCCGTTGGACCCTACCCCCCCCCCCCCCTTAAACAAAACTTACATCAAAAGAAACCTTGTAATGTCAGTAAAATATGTTTAGAACATTATATACAGCTAAAGTTATAAGTTTACTCGTTATTCAGCATGAAAGAAAAAAAAATCCGAAAAAACATGCCTCACGAAAATTGCTGTAGTTCATATATTACACGTCCAAAAAAATATTTGTCTTATGCATATGAAAGCTGAAGTTAATGCCTACATCATGAAGACAAGAAATATTTTTTTAAATTTTTTTTTTATGAAATGGTCACAAAAAGCTCAACAAAGTGGTCTAAAAACCTACTTTTCATTCGATTGCTATAAATACTGTTTGAGCGATGGTAGAGTTTTAGAAAAAATATGACAACAAACTTTATTAAAATTCTAACATTTTGCTATCTTTAGATTTCTTCAGATCTTTAGATGCAACAAAAATTGAAATTACTGGAATTTTTCAAAGTTCACTACTTTGCGCATTTTTTTTACAAATTGAAATTTCATCTCTTTTTGTGGTCCACCGTCAGGTTGTACCCGGATTTTCAGTGCTTTCACTTTGTTTGGACCAATCAAAAGTATATTCATTGGAAAGCAAATTTAATCTACATTCTAGTGAGGTGCAACAAATCACGCTGTGAGATTTCACAAAAATATGAAAATTATAAAGAGGGCATCCATAAATTACGTAACGCTCCTAGGGGGGGAGGGGGTAAGCTCGAGCGTTACGAATTGTGACATAGGAGAGGGGGGGATGTATGCTCATCGTTACGTAACGATTTTTCTATAAAAATTTCAGTTTCATCGCAGCTTTTTCATGTCATGCAATTTTTGCAGGATGATATGCAAACCAAAATCAGTTTAAAATTTGTAAGCTTCAACATGATTGAAACTGGTTTGTAACCTTTCCTCTTTTAAGATTTATAGGTAGATTTCTTAAAATGTGTTTTGAATATTCGTGAAAAAACCGTTGCAAAACCGAATATGAGGTACATCTACCCCCAAGAACTCAATTCAACCTTAAGACGGAAATTTTACTATTTTTTTTAAATTGATTTAAAAAATGCAATTTTGGTTATTCTGACGAATATTACTAAGTGGAGTATATCTTGCATAACAAGCTATGCTCTTGTCACAAAATAAAGTAAACAAGGTGGATCATCAGTTAACAAACACAGAGCAACTCGTAATAAGACAATCAATTTATTTTATGAGAGAGTTATCATCAATGAGTACTAAGAAGCGATTTGGATAGATATTAATTCCGCTTTGAAGAACGTTAAAAAATATACGATAATTTTTTTTTACTTCGAAAATCAGTATTTAAAAACGTGAGAAGATGAGGGGGGGGGGGGGGGGGGTAATTATCAGCGTTACGTAATTTTCATAGGGGGGTACGTAGAAGCGTAACGATTTGTGACATACGGGGGGGAGGGAGTCAAAAAAGTGCATTTTTGCGTTACGTAATTTATGGATGCCGCCAAACGTAAAATCATTCCTGAATTTCTAGAACTACAAGCAGAGCGTCCAGTACCTAAAACGTGTTTGTTTGCTCTCCGAGTAGGTACGGTGGGTGGTGATTTGGGCAGAGAGCGAAGCCGACAGACGAAATAATGATGCGTGTCGTACGTTTCTCGGTTGGAAATTTTCTATTGACAGTAGTTCTCGTTTGCTAGTCACGATAGCAAAGATAGCAAAATGTTAGAATTTTAATAAAGTTTGTTGTCATATTTTTACTAAAACTCTACCATCGCTCAAACAGTATTTACTAGCAATCGAATGAAAAGTAGGTTTTTTAGACCATTTTTTGAACTTTTTGTGACCATTTCATTAAAAAAAATTTAAAAAATATTTCTTGTCTTCATGATGTAGGCATTAACTTCAGCTTTCATGTAATATATGAACTACAGCAATTTTCGTGAGGCATGTTTTTTCGGATTTTTTTTTCTTTCATGCTGAATAACGAGAAAACTTGTAACTTTAGCTGTATATAATGTTCTAAACATATTTTACTGACATTACAAGGTTTCTATTGATGTAAATTTTATATGAAGTTCATAATAACTCAAACGACATAAATAGATTTCACTTTTGTGGTGTCAAAATGACACCCAAAGTCGGAAAAGGGAGTTTTTTTGTCCAGGCTTCCAGGGTTCGTCCATAAAAAAAGTAAAGATGCAATATTGAAGAACTTTTGAATTTATTTAGGGTCCCCGAAGAATTTTTTGTATTTTGAAGCTTCTGAAAAAAGTTACAAGCCTTCAAACTTGCAATGGTGTCAAAATGACACCCTAATGCGGATGAGGGTTAACTCGCTTCTTGTACGTTCGATTGCTACGAGTTGTTTCCTTTCCAATAAATAACTGAGAAGGATGTCGTGAGCAGCACCTCTTATTAGGTATTCATTCAATTTGGACAATTATATGTCGTGGTTTAGTGTGCAGAAGGCATTTTTAAAATCCAAGAACAAAGCATCAACGAATCCAATCAACGAATCATTGGTGGATCAGAATTGGTCACACTAAACAATGGTTTTCAAAGTGGTCCTTATGGCCCCCAGGGGAGCGTTGAAAGCCTACAAGAGGGCGGAAATAGGGCTCAAATTTATCAATTTTTGTTGCATTTCGGAACAAATTTGTTCCAAAATATGGTTAGGGGGTGGTGAGCTTTAAAATATTGGAAAGGCGGGCAGTGAGCGGAAAAGTTAGAAAACCACTGCGCTAAAGGTATCATATAAACATGGGAGCACATGTCCCAATTTGCAGCTATTTAATGGGTTATAATGACGCATATTCTCCAACAATTCAAATATCTTAAGAAAACCCTTTGTCTAGTTTCGCAAGACTCGCCAGGCCATTCCCGGCCTAAGACTTAACGACAAGCCTTATCATTCCAGCCAATTCAAGGGACACTCCTTCTTCTTATCTGCGTGCCACGCATATCAGCCATAGGAAATGCAAAAACGAAACACCAAACCAGCAAAACAAACAAACTAACTAAGATACAAAGAATCAAACCCATCCGCTGTGGGTCGTTGTCGACAGTTCCCGGTTATCGGATTGTCTTCATGATTCAACTAATGCAGTGCACTTTCTTAACCGTTCGTAGAAAACTCAAATGTGCGCCACTTCCCTCACTCAGTCAAGTGCTTTCAAGATTTGAGTCATCAATTGATGCAACCAATCATGGATTTGATCTAGTCTAGTCTTTGGCTCTTCCTGATTAGTCCATATCTACTCTTTTACAAGAATTCAATCAATAAATAAAATTCAACTTACCCTCCAGGTCGAAGATTGAGCGCGAATCCGAACATCGATGATCGCACCTTGGGCATAAACGTCTGAAGAACTGGCTCGGTGAAGATGAAGTTGGGCTGAGGTGACACATTGAAGCCATCGACAAGTCGAGCTATTAGTGCTAGGCCCAAAACTAATCCTAATGGTATCACAGACATTTTGTGTTTTGCTTTGATCTGTTTACTAAACGCTCTTCTGGGCGGCAAAATTTGATCTTAGCTAATAGGTTTTAACTTGACTTGTAGGTATATCGTATCTGACTTTGCCTTTCCTTCGCTGGAAGCGTCATCGGATTTGTAAACGACTCTATTTGCTTTTGGGCTTAGGCTCAGCACGTTTGTTTCACTTTTTCACACCTCTCAGACGCATTGTTGTCGTTGGAGAACTTCTGAGCTGCTATTTATGATATCATGGGTGGTGGTTGTGATTAACGGGTTCCAAGATTTTCGTCATTCATATGAGCCTTAAAAAATCTGTAATGAATGGTTCAATTAGTTGTGAATCAATCACACTTATAGGTAAAAAAATAAGTTGAATCACAGTATTTAGGGGCATATTTCTGTTTCAACAATTCAAATAAATAAATAAATAAATTAGAGTTTAGAAAGTATTTGTGTGTATTTTATTTTATAAACTTCATTCATATTAACAATTTTTTAATCTGACCCCTTAATTTTGGTCTCAAAGAAATCTTAGTCATCTTAGTCAAAGAAACTTTATTTTCATTGCAATAAAAACTCCCGTGAAATGAGCTTAAGAGCTAGAGGTCTGAAATTTGGCATGAATGCTCATTAGGACCAGGAATGATAAAAAATGTGTTCAGATTTTCGGATGACCCCTTTTGAAAGAGGTCGTCCATACAAGACAAATATTGTTTTCGCGATTGACTTTGCTTTTCGTTAGATGGTGTTGAAAATTTGCACATAAGCGTTTTGGAAGACAAGCAATCGATTTCAGGTGTCAAATTTTGAGTAAAGGCTCAGCCGAAGGGGTCGTCCATATTAAATGTTCGCTGTTTTTGCGATATTGACGTTATTATACATCATATTCAGATGAAAATTGGTACTCGATAGCTTTGAGTGAAGTGCAATCGATTATTAATATCAAATTTAGTGTAAGGGGCCGGCAAAAGGGGTCGTCCATATTAACTTTTTTCAATATCTTTGTGATATTGACGTTTTTATACATCGGATTGGGATGAAAATTTTCACATAGGAGTAATTAGGGACAAACAATTGATTCCACTTATCCTAATAAAAATCAGGGGTCGACCAAAGGGGTCGTCCATATTAATTTTTTACTGTTAATGGGATATTCTCATTATTATACATCGGATTCTGATGAAAATTGGTACACGAGTTTTGAAGGAACATCAATCGGTTTCAGGTATTTAATTCAGTGCAAGAGGCCAACAAAGGGGATCGTCCATATTTACAAGAGGAGAGGGCTCCGTTTTTGCACGGTGGTCACTCTGGATGTTAAGAACGCCTTCAACAGTGTCAGTTGGACAGCGATTGCGTCGTCGCTCATCCAAATGAGGATCCCGGCATATCTGTATAGGCATGTGGAAAGTTACTTCCACAATCGACAACTGCAGTATATGACCGGCAAGGGTTTGCGAACAAAAGAGGTTTCGGCGGGTGTTACACAGGAGTCAATACTCGGCCCGGTTCTGTGGAACATCACTTACGATGAACTCCTACGAACGAGCCTCCCATCGGGAGCTGAACTCGTAGGATTTGCGGATAATGTAGTCCTCATGGCAAAGGCTCCTCAACAGCGGAGGTTGAGCTACTGGCCACGGTAGCTATTCAGGCAGTGGAAAGCTGGATGCACTCCAAGTGCCTGCGTCTAGCCCACCACAAAACCGAGATGGTGCTAATCACCAACCTGATCTCACCGAAAACAGGTACCATTGCCGTTGGACCGTGCAATATCGTGTCCAAACGCGCAATCACGTACCTAGGGGTGATGATAGACGATAGGCTCAGCTTTACGAGCCATGTCGATTACGTGTGCAAGAGAGCGGCAATGGCCACGGCCGCACTCACACGGATGATGCTGAACTCCTCGGCAATTCAAAGTAGTAAAAGGAGGATCCTGGCAAGTATGACCACATCAATCTTGCGGTACGGAGCAGCGGCCTGGAGCAGGCCCTGGGAATAAACTGTCGCAGCGACTTAGCAGCGTTCAGCGGCTGATGAACCTGCGGGTTATCAGCGGATACCGGACCATGTCGTCCGAAGCCGCCTGTGTAGTGGCGTGTGTCATGCCCATCTCGGTTTTGCTAGAGGAGGATGTCTTCTGCTATGACAACAAAGACATTCCCTACGTACGACATCTCGCCAATGAGGACTCGATGTCCAACTGGCAGCAGCTGTGGGACAGCTCAATGAGAGGAAGGTGGACCCATCGTCTGATTCCGCACATCGGGAGCTGGATCGCAATTCCTGACTGGTCATGGATGCTTCATGAAGTACAACTACCGGTTTGGAAATGTAGCTTCACCACATTGCCCAGATTGTGGGGATGTAGAGAAAACACCCGAGCATGTGGTGTTTGTCTGTCCGAGGTTTGCGGCGGTACGTACTTCTATATTTGCCGCCTGTTGGGCCCGATACGACAGCAGACAACGTAGAACAGAACGCAGAACGGATTCCAACACTTGACATGCGGTCAGCGATGGGTTCACCCGGATCATGACTGCCCTACGGAGGAGCTGGAACCAACGGCAGTCCACGAACGGTGTAGGATGACTCCATCGACGGGGAGCATCTGAGTTGTGTGCGTCTGATCCCTTGATCTAAGCTACAAAGATAAGGCATCATCTTCTGCGTAGCGGAGGTCAGGGGTGCGCCGCAAATGTGAGTAGGATACCACAATGTCGGGGGGTATCCGAGTAGTGCCGCTTCCTAAGGGGGAAACTGCGGGGATAAGACTTTATCTTCCTCGTAGCGGACCTCGAAGGAAGAGGGTTAACCACTGTCGGGGGATACCCACGGGTAGAGAGGCTCTCGATGCCGGACGAGCCTCTCGAGTCGGTGTAGGATGTCGTCACCGTCGGGAAACATCCGAGTCGTAGCGTTCCAATTCCCGTACGTGTGCCGTGACAGGCGCGAGTCCAGGACAAGCTGCTCTCGATCTGGCACACAACGGGCAGAAAATCCGCGGGCCAAAAATCCTGACCCCATCGACGGGGGGCTGTCGAGTAGAGTGCGTCCGACCCCACGGTTTGAAGCTACAAAGATAAGGCAACACCTCCTGCGTAGCGGATGCCGTGCGCACGCCACGTTCGTGCGTAGGATGCTCCACCTTCGGGGAGTATCCTATTTGGGCGGTTCTCAACGACGGAAGCTGCGGGGATAAGATTTGACCTTATTCCTTATACCTTATTGCCTTATTACCTCATTACCTTATATTACCGCTCATTCAAGTTTGAACCTCAAACAAAATGCGTTACGTGGCTGCATACCTTTTGGCTGTCCTCGGTGGAAACGCCTCGCCCTCCAATGCCGACATCGAGAAAATCCTGAGCTCGGTCGGTATCGAGGCCGATTCGACTCGTGTCACCAAGGTGGTAAACGAGCTGAAATGCAAGTCGATCGATGAACTGATCGCTTCCGGTCGCGAGAAGCTGTCGTCGATGCCAGCCGGTGGTGGTGGTGCTCCAGCTGCTGGAGGTGCCGCTGCTGCTGCTGGTGGAGCTGCCCCCGCCGAGGAGAAGAAGGAGGAAAAGAAGGAAGAGTCGGAGTCCAAAGACGACGACATGGGATTCGGTCTCTTTTAATAGAGAATTCACTTAATTTCCATCGCGATGTGCGGTGATGTTTCGTGGAAACCGATAAGCCCTGGTCTGATTGTAACCCATGTGTACAATGAAAAATGTTATTTATTTCTGTGAAATAAATTTCAAGGACAAATAAAAGTTTATTCGCAGTGGAAACCGTTGGGAAAGGGTTATTCCACATTCGGGGAATACCCACGGGTAGAGTGGCTCTCGACGCCGAGTGAGCCATTCGAGTCGGAGTAGGATGACGTCCTCGTCGGGAATCATCCAAGTCGTTGCGATAAGTCCCGCGCGTGTGCCGTGACAGGCGCGAGTCTAGGATAAGTTGCTCTCGATCAGGCACACGATGGGCAAGGTGGCAAACCTCGAACCCTTAAGATAAGGGGTCGGGCCTCGAGTCGTAAGAGGAGAGGTCAGTCCTCAAACCTTCAAGTGAAGAGGTTTGTGTGGTCAACCCCGAGTCTTTATGATAAGGGGTCGGGTCTCGAGTCGTATGAGGAGGGATCAGACCCCCTTATCAACAACAGAAGGGGTGCAAGTGGCCACCTCGAGTCATTACGAGGAGAAGTCAGATTTCAAGTCGTTAGAGGAGAGATCGGGGCTTGAATCGTGCAGAGGAGAGGTAACCTCTAGTCGATGCGAGGAGGGGTCGGATCTCGAGTCGTTAGAGGAGAGATCAGGCCTCAAGTCGCGAAGAGGAGAGGTTTGTGTGGGAATCTCGAGTCATTGCGAGGAGATGTCGGTTCTCAAGTCGTTAGAGGAGAGTTCAGGCGTCGACTCGTAAGGAGGAGAGGTTTTGCTGAAAGTGGTCTCGTTAATGAGTATTGCCTAGGAGCGCATTAGCACCGTCCAATTGCACCCATGGACCCAGAGTAGCATACTGGGGGGACTCGGTCGCTCGCCGTGCCTTAGAATGCAATCCGTTAAAAGGATTTACCACCTGGGTGATCAACTTAAAAAAAAATATTAACCTTTAAATATTTTAGCAATATCGTCGTTATTTTACATAGAATTGGGATGAAAATATGCACATTTTCAGGGACGGGCAATCGATTTCTGATTTCAAAGTTTTGCCAAGGGTCGACGAAAGGAGTCGTCCATATTAATAATGTTTCACTGTTTTCAGCAATAATGACGTTATTATGCAAGGATTGATTTTCAAATTTGCACACGTGATTTTTGAGGGAAGGGCAATCGATTTCAGATATCAAAGGTTGCATAAGCGGCCACCGGAAGGGGTTTAACTTTTTGCAAAAATAATGATGTTATGCAATGATCGAGTCGAAATTTATACACGGAGTTTTTTTTTTGGCACGGTCGATTGATTCCTGATTTCAAATTTAGAAGCAGACGACAAAAAAGTGATCGTCCAATTTTTTTGCAATTATTACTTAACAATGAATTCGTAAGTACATCTGGAAAATGCTTGGCGATTGATTTTCATACAAACTGTTCATGACATATTTCAAGTTGATAGCGAAACGGAGTTCGTATGGGATCAGCTAGTAGGGGAGAATGAGGATACTCGATCCCTGGGAATACTTGATTCCTTAGCTATATCTCGAAACTGGAATGTCTTACAAAGATCAAATGTTCTAGAAAAATGTGCCAAAAAGAACAAATTAACAATGCTTGCTGTTCTAATTTTTTTTACATAATAATTGTTTGAGTAATTTAACTTTGTTTGAAAAATTTCACAAAATGTTACTTGAAGATCTTTTTACTTTAAAATGTTCCTTACATGGGAAAATTATAAAAAAAAAAATATTTGTTCCAATGTATCAATCATTCGAGCGTAAAATGAACTACAAAATGCCATATTTTCAAAGCAATGGACAACTCTCAACTTATTTCAGAAAAAAATGTTGATAATGGGTACAATTGATCCCTACAGTTGAAAACGGCATATTTTTCTTCTGAATTGATCGTTATCTTTGCTGATTATGAGATTACTAATATTTATACAAATACTAATATTTATCCAATAAGTATCTGAAGAAAAGGACTAAAATAAATTTTCTCTTAATTATAAAAAATGGCGCCTTTTAGTATGCAATATCATTAGCGTTGAGACAAAGTTATATAATTTGATCACGTAAATTTTTCAACTATCTGCCCCTGCCAAATATAAAGACGCATTCAGGTAAACTCATAATGAATTTACGAAAAAAGGAGGCCGAGTTTCAAACCATTCGTTTTTTTAAAGTTCAGGCTTTTTCGACTGGTCTAATTGAAGATTTTTTTAAGGTTTGTTGCTGTCTATCTTCTGCCGTGGAGAACGTTCTACACGAGATTTATTTTACTACCGTCAGACAGTTGCAAATATTTTACATTATCAGGACGTTCCAATTAGTCATCTTAAATGAGTTTTGAATTGAACCGGTGCAAATTTTTATTTTTCATTAACACTTTTGGTGGCATCACAATCTCATAGGCATTTTTAAGAAATTCTTTTTAATTGGTAGGCAATGTCACCACCAGATGGCAATGAAATCTCTTGCGAAAATCATACGAATTTTCTTCTAAGTGTCCTGTCGTTTTGCCTGTGCTTAAATTGTGTTCATGATTATCCCATAGAGAAGGGGGTAATTAAAAACAAGCATTTAACACTTACAAGCTGCAACTTAAATTTAAGAAACAATTCTTGAAATGGAGAAGGTAATCAGTCATTTATTTAAAGTTAGTTAAATTTCAACATTGGAAAAATGCTTGTTAGACCTATTACTGTAAAAAACTGAGTAACTTTGTTCTTAAAGGGTGATACGGTCAAAATTTGGTTAATATAAACTTGACGTATTTCTTTCAATTTTGCATTTAAAAATCCTGAACACCCCTCATTTTGAAGGTGTGTGTGTGTGTGTAGAATGTTGCTCCTATTTTGATTTTGGAATTCATTCTTCAGTTGTCAAAATGCCGTCCAAGGAAGAAGAGCAGCGTATCAAAATTTTGCTCGCGCATCGCGAAAATCCGAGCTACTCGCACGCAAAGTTGGCCAAATCGCTTAAAGTTGCCAAATCAATCTTTAAAAATGTAATTAAAGTGTTTGGGGAACGTTTGTCGACAGCCAAGAAGTCTGGATCGGGGGGAAATCGAAAACCGGAAGCCACTGAGACGACAAAGAGAGTTACCGATAGTTTCAAGCGAAACCTTAACCTCTCTCTCCGAGATGCCGCAAATAAGCTGGGTGTATCGTCTACAACCGTGCATCGAGCTAAAAAACGAGCCGGACTATCGACTTACAAGAAGGTAGTGACTCCAAATCGCGATGATGAAAAAAATACATCGGCCAAAACGCGATCCTGGAGGCTGTACACGACGATGCTGACGAAGTTTGATTGCGTGGTAATGGACGACGGAACCTACGTCAAAGCCGACTACAAGCAGCTTCTGGGACAGGAGTTTTATACGGCAAAAGGAAGGGGAAAGGTAGCAGGTATTTTCAAGCACATGAAACTGTCAAAGTTCGCGAAGAAATATCTGGTTTGGCAAGGACGGCAAGGACGAGTAGCAGTTTAAGGCGAACTGGCTTTCTGCGGCGAAGAAGGAGGACAAGGCGGCTGCACAAAATCTGATGGCAGGGGTTAAACGTAAGGCCCAGCAATTCGGATTTGGAAAAGCAAAAGCCTAACTGAATATTTTTCTTGAATTTTATACTAACTAAACTTGAAAAAGAAAGATTTTTAAAATTAGCGATTTCACCGATTTACACGCGTTTTCCCTTGACCAAATTTTGACCGTATCACCCTTTATATGCCCCACTTGACCCTATTGAAGGTATTAAAGCCATCTCTTTTCGTTCTCTTAAACCAATCCACACAACGTATGAAACAAAGCAAACAATTTTAAAATTGTTTAGTTTTAAATTGAAACAGAAACCAAATTCAATATGAAATTATTCATAATTTCGAAGGTCCACGCCAATTTGCATGATTGGCTCTTATCTCAACTCAAAGACTTAGGAAGTTAAATTTTTAATCGCCTTTTTAAAATAAAGGAAAATTGCAGACTCGCATCAGGCGTTTCTGAAAAAAAAACAACAAACGTTAGAGCACCTCAAAATCCGAAACACATTTGTAAACATTAATTTTAGGTAAACCACATTTTACTAGCACGCTCCCAACCAGATGCCACCGTTTTTGGTTCAAATTTTTTTTTAAATATTTTACATATTTTTTTGTATCAGATAACAAGAAAATTATTCGAAGACATAATTTTGAGACATAAACAATGATTTCTCAATTCCGATTGAGGAATTGAAGAAAATAGATTGAACGATAAAAAAATATAAATACGAACGACAGAAATTTAAGGAAACATACACAAAGAGATATCGGGTTTGAATTTTAAACTCATTATCTCACTTATAGGAGGATGATCAAAACAAGCATCGATTTAACTTTTAGAGCTTGTTTTACGGTATGTGTAAATCGAAGAAGTTCTTAGCGATGATTTTTTACTCTCTTTTCATCCACTTTTTTCTATTCGAGACATTTAACGGTAGTTGTTTTGCTAAAAATTGTTACACTGTTTTTTAATAACAAACAACAGACTCCCAAATTGATTTCAGCACGTTATTTGCTTTCTTCACTTTCTTTGTTTTTGTTTGTCTTCTGGCACACCTTGACTCCGCGTATGACACGAGCTACAAGGTACACAAACATCCGTCCTCATCTTCTTGACTTGCGCTTGACCCACTTAAACCATCCCGGCAATTAAGCGTGAACCTCCAATTCAGCCGTTGGACTCTCAACGACTGTGATTGATTGCGTAACGCCCTTTGATTGGTTCCACATTTATTTTATTCATATTCCCAAAGCTCCACCTCAATGTTGTTGTCGTCACCCGGCTACCGGTGCCGCGAATTTGAGTCACAATCTGTCATCAGTCTATCGTGTCCCTTTTTCCAACACATATCTTCGGGTTTCGAACGGGCGGACTTGAAGATCAGCCCAAGATGTGCCGGCCGCCTCGAACTAATCACGTTGTCCCCGTCCATCCATCTCTTTGAATGTTTTCGGAGTGATTCATCAGCGCTGGTGGGTCGCGTTTGGGGATTTGTAGAGTCCGCAAAAGAGTGCTCGTTCGCCAGAGTGCAATTCTTTCGCAGTCTCACAAACCAAAATATTTGGTTTAACCCCGAAGTCCTACACCATCGCAGCATGGATGAGGCAGGTGACTGATTTCTTGGAAAGCCACCTGAGTCATTTGGACTCTGGGTTGCACTAAGGCTTATGCTGTTGATATTCAAAATTGGCATAACTGATTCATGATTTCTCGACATGTGCTCTGCATATTTGCGGTATGATCCAATATCTTTGTTTTCTTCCTCTTCACAATTATGGCACGTGATATTTTTTTCATCCGAACTAGTCAACAACTTCCAATTGACCAGAAATCAGATAGAAATTTGTTTGAAATTCATGAAAAAACACTGTACTGAACTTAAATCACACGTAACAATCTTCTTTTGTCTTCTTTTGAAAAACTTATCATTCAACCTCAAATCACTCAAAAATCTTGGACAAATACCTCAAAACTTCTGCAGCAATATTCCAAGAACCGTCCACGGATTACACAAATGTTGCCAAAGTATCAGGTACCTTTCGATATCTGTTGCAATTTTGAAGATAACGAACGAAAAAAACTAAAGATTACGCGATAAGAAACCGAAAAATCAAACAATACTGTTCTATGTCTAACGATGACGACGACGACGACTTGAGGAACTCGCTCTAGTAGATAGCAACTCTCGCGACAATGGACCCGGCCCGACTGAATGAAAGAGTTAGCGGAGCCACAGATATCGTTGGGGAAGTTTTGTTTTGCAAACGAATGAATGAACAAAATGTGTGAATGAACATTTGCCGTTAACGGCAGAGAGCAGTTTGCAGATAAAAGTCAACATTTTTTTTTATTGTTTTCTCTCGCTCAAGAGAACTTCTTTAACGAACAAAAGGTTGTTGATATCCGTTGATATCAACATTGGCCAACTAGGGAACTTGACTTTTGAAGCATTGTTTTGATTTTTTTACAATTCATATTTATGATGAATTTTAGATATAAGAATAAAATTTTTACACAAGAATATTTTTATTCGGTATTTATTTCTACAATTTTTACGGAATTTTCTCTACTTTACTGTACAAAATTTTTTAGTGGTTTTTTTTTTATTTGAAAAATTAGCAACCGTTGGATGGTTTTCTTTGAGATAATATGATTAAGATGCGCAGAAATTAGAATAATACAATTAAATAATGGTAGAAAACAGTGTCCAGGACTCTCTTCTGCTGGTGTTAGTTGATTTCGAAAAAGCATTCGACCGACTTAACCATGAAAACAACTGGCCGGCTCTAAGGCGACGAGGGGTCCCAGAGAAACTAGTCCATCTCATCGAAGCACAATACGAGGCATTTTCGTGCAAGGTCTTGCACTACGGTTTCTTGTCCGAACCAATCCCGGTAGCTGGGCAACAAGCTGAGAAAGTGGAGTGCTTCCAGTATCTTGGTAGCCAGATAACGCCTGATAATGGTACCAGGAAAGACATTGAAACCCGGATCAGAAAGGCCCGTTTCGCATTTGCGAGTCTCCGAAACATCTGGCGGTCACGCCAGTTTTCTCTACGAACGAAAATCCGAATCTTCAACTCAAACGTCAAATCCGTATTGCTGTACGGGTGCGAAACTTGGTGCACATATGCGGTAACGACGTGAAAACTGCAAGTATTTGTAAACCGCTGCCTGCGGAATATCATCCGCGCTTGGTGGCCTGGCAACTGGATCTCGAACGAGGAACTACATCGCCGGTGTCATCAAAGCCGCTAGAAATCGAGATTCGGGAACGTAAGTGGGGATAGATTGGGCACACGCTGCGAAAAGATTAAAACGAGATTTGCTGAGAGGCTCTAGATTGGAATCCAGAAGGTCATCGAAGAAGAGGCAGACCCAGAAACTCGTGGCGGCAAAGCCTAGCCGCTGAAATCCGAACTGTCTACGAGAATCTTGACTGGGACCAGGTGAAGACGCTGGCCCCGGATCGTCAACAGTGGAGGTCTTTTACCACGGCCCTATGCACCGGAGGATCGGCGCGGGATCATTAAGTAAGCAAGTAAAAGAAAACAGTGTCTATATAAAAGCGCTTATTGTACAGTATGACCCATCAAAAAAGCGAAAATTTAAATTGGAGTAATCTTTATGTTGAAATCTCCTTCAGGTTTCTTGAAAACAATTTAATTATACCTGTCTTCTAAAATGCCGAACCTCAAACCAAGCGGGTTTAATGTGCCTATTTATGTTTTGGGCAGAATTTCAGTTTTTCTGGCAATATTTCCGTATAATTTCATTGAAATTGCTAGAAACTGATAACTTTTATATGATAAAGCTTAAGTTTAGAAAAAATCTATTTTCAGCCATGTGACAGAACTTAACCATGTGACATAATCTAACCATGAGATATAATCTGTGCATGCATTATAATCAGTTCATGTTAAATAATCGGACCATGCAACGTAATTGACCATGCAACAAAATCCGACCATGTGCCATAATTCGAACATGCAACATAATCAGACCATGTGACATAATTGGACAACGTAACATAATGCGATCATACAAAATAATCCGACTATGGCATAAATAATCCAACTTTGTGACGTAAACCATGCAACATAATAGATCCATGTGACAAAATCGGACCATGAAACATATTTCGACCATGTAACAAAATCGTACATGCGACATAAACCAACTATGTGACACCCTGCAACATAATCGACCATGTAACATTGTCCTACTATGCAACAAAATCGACCATGCAACATAATCGGAACATGTGACACAATCCAATCATGCAACATAATTGGACCACGAGACATAATCTGATCATGCAACATAATCGGCCATGTGCTTATCCTATCATGCAACAAGATCAGACCATGTGACATAATCCGATCATGCAACATAATCGAACCATGTTACATAATCCGATTATGCAGTACCCAACAATAAGTCTTTACACAGAAGCCGCGAAATCTATAATGCCCATTCTAGCATTGAGAGAACTACAATGCCTCGTTCAAATCCACAATCAATTGAACAACCCGTCAACCCACCACAACGAAACACTACAAATCCGTAACCAATCTGCGAAGAAACCAAATGCTGGAAGTTAGATGCCCAAAGTCAAACCTGACTAAAGCGTGTTACAATTACTTCTCCAAGTCGAAGTACGATCAGCTTGAAAGCACATGAAAGAAGAAAGGATTCTCATCAAATTTGAAAATATGTGTAAACAATATATCCGTAACAAAATCTCTAACTTCATAATCTGAAAAAAACCATCCGCCAATGCGTCCCTAACTGATCAGTGATCCTAGTGTAGCATTTGAGTTTGTTTAACGTATTTGTTGCTATATTATTATCTGCGTGTACCTGTCATCATCATCATTTGAGTAAATTTTACTATTTGTATGATTTACTGATTGGATTTTTAATAGTAAACAATCGAACTGAAGACTCCTTTTATAGAGAGCGGACATCGGAAGAAATAACTTCCGAGCACTATTGGCTGCAAGGAACATTTCCCAGATCCCCAAATTGGGTGAGTGCGGATGGACTGAGGAAGAGAAACGGAGATTACTGACTGGTTTATTTATTTAAGGGCTTTTCTTGGGAGCTGAAAACCGACGGTTCCTGGAGTCAGTCTTTTTCCGGAGCTGAAAATTGTATCGTCCGAGAACTGGTGCCGACTCCTTCCGGAGGCTGATGCTGTATGTCACGCCTGCCGCCAGTGGTGCTCATCGGTTGCTGGTCATCTGATGACATTAAGGTCGCTGCAAGTAAGAAGAGGTGAAGAATAAAAAGAACAAAGTAAGTACTAGCGCTAGTCAGAAGAAGTAATAAAGAAAAAAGATGAAGCTGCAGTAAAGTAAGAAGAAGAAGCAATCAAATAGGAAGAAGAGGCAGCAGTGAAGTAAGAAGAAGAATTGAGGCGTAAAGATGAAGAAGAAGGCCTGCTAAATCGAAAGAAGAAAAGTAGAAGCAGAATGGAAGAAGGAGAAGAGAATGACGATGAGCAGGTGAAGAAGGAGAAAAGGAAGGGGATAACATGCGGTCTGAGAAAATAAGCAGAATTAAGCAATGATGAAAATAGATGATAAGCAACAAATTTGTTTTGGTTTTGTTTTGTGGCGTAATTTTATGAATGTTAGTGATTTGTGTTTCCTCCCCCATTGCTAGCCGGGAGTGAAGCAGAAGATTTTCAACACTAGTGTACCTCCTTCAAAGAGATTATACCTTGCTGGTGCTACCATCAGCTATCAGTCCTCATCATGAACCTGCGCAAACATTCGATTAATGCCAGTTTTGCAATATATTTTTTTTGTTTTTCTACAGTCCTCCTACACCCAGTTCCTATTTCCATTGCCACCCTAATGAACGTGCATTCAGAATGATGTGAAATTTGGTTACCGAATGTTATTTATACCAGCGATGGTTTGTGAAGTAGTTGAAAGATTATTTGAGAGGGAAATAAATCGACATGAAATATGGCACAACTCGAACAATTGCCAGGTAATTTTCGTTAACATTGGTGCTCAAGCGTTTTTTGGCACAACCAAATGATTCAATTAAGGATGGTTCGGCTAATCAGTCAGTTAAAATATTATTTAAAACAGCTCATTTACTCAATGTCTGACTGAGACGCCGGAACGTCCTAAATTAGACTACATTCACCAATTGCAGATCCATCATCCAAAACGTTTTATAATGCTGAATGAAACCTAACGCCTTTGAAACAAAAGCAAAAACTTTAAAAAAATTTGCATTAGAAAGGGTAGAGTATGGTGGGGTAAAAGTACGACCTTAGTGCTATCCTATTTTTAGAAAATTTTGCCGGTTGTTTTCCAAAAAAACAAGAACAACATTTGATTCTTTAGACTTTTATCTCTCTTCTACAAAATTACGAAGATAATCGGTCGACGCATTGGATAGCAGTAGTGAAAATGTCTAACTGCTATCGAAACGTACTCTTACCCCACCTCTGGGGCAAAAGTTCGAATGATGTGGGGTAAAAGTACGACCATTCAAAATTTTACAATTCTGCATGAAGTCAACAGGAAAATTATTTTGTATTAATCTCTGCTTACAGCAGCAGCATCTTTGTTCGCTTATGATACAAATCCTATGCATGGGCAAATAACCTGTGCGAATTTGGAGTTCTCCACTAACTGTCCATATTCAGCAGGTTTTCTAAATCTAGTTCTCATCGTATTTTAGCAATTTTTCGCGCGAGCAAGTCTTGAAGAAACAAAAATATGCGCTGATGTTTCCAGAGCATTTAAAAAAGAAGTTAAAATTTTTCGTTCAGATTTACTTCAGAAGACCCTTCGTACTTTTGCCCCATTTGCAGTTCGTACATTTGCCCCTTCAAGGTTTCTTATGATTCACAGTTTATTGTGATGAATAGAGAAATAGTAATTAAATTCTTTTTTCGGCATTTGACAGTGATTGAAAACAACTAAAAAGACACATTAAAACTTTCATTGAAAGCCAGACTTTTGATCACATAAACATGTTTGCCGCTTTTTGAAATATTACCACAGATGAACAGATGTACAAGCTCAGCAAGGCTCAACCAAAACACATAAAATTGATTGAAAACGATCGTTGGAACTTTACACACGTTTCAAGGCTTAGCTTGTACATCAGTTCATCAGTGATATTACATCATTCAAGCAAAAAAGCTACTTTACCACATTTTTCGGGGTTTTTCAACTTGTAACAAAAAAAAAATATGGCTGGTGGTTGGCAGTTCAAATCACTATCAATCCACGCCAGAGTTTTGAATTTTACTGTTCTCAGTTTGTGATAATCCCTAAACGTACTTTTACCCCACCTTACTCTAATTCTCCAACTTTGATTAAAATATTGTTTCCTTTGTATGCATGAAGTTTTATCTGCTCAATATAAACGCCTTACGCCATAATTTTCAATAAAAAACTTTTAACTTAATACATACAGTAAATAAAATTGATTTGTTTCCGGCACTCTAACTCTGAGTTTTCACTTGGGCTAGTGAGCCGACCCTGGGTGTTCTTTGGAAGAGTCCTTGTGACTGAGCGGGTTGTAACGTAAGGGATTGTTACAATATACCCAATTCAAATTTCATAGTTTCGAATCAAAGCATTCACTGTAAAAAATACACATTTTAGGAGTATGTTTTTCCACACATACCATTTTAAAATTGTTCTACACATTGATTTTATATTGTTCAAATTAAAATCATTTTCAACACATGCAAAATATATTTATTAACTTTAGCATGTATATGGTCAAAACATAAAAAGTATTGATAGAAAAAAATAAGCGTGCAGCGAAAATTTCCGAGTCAAAATGGCAACAGTCAGGGCGACAGAGTTCGCGTAGATCATTTTGAAAGATTTGCAGCTACTGGAGAAAGCTTCGGAAGTATTTGGTAAGTGTATTATTATCGATTGCAGATTAGTTTACTGAATGCATTTTATTTTTTCCATTTCAGGAAGCCAGTTTGGTGTGAAGCGCCTCGTCGAAGTTTCCCGGGACGAAATTTCTTCGCTCTTTGTCGAGTCCTTCCTCGATAAGAAAAATAAATTGCTGTGGAATGTGAAAGAAATTTTCTGCAGGATAGCGGAGTAGCGACAAAAACAGGTAAGTTTTTCAAAACTTCCAACAACCGCGATATAAGTGTTCTTCAATTTGCGCTTCAGAAAAAATCTATCAGATATGGTTCAAAAGCCCATTAAAGCTTTTGCGAAGAAAGGACTCACTTCAAATGTTAACGAAACCGATTTTTTTTTGCTATTCGCCTCAACAAAAATTAGGAGGAGTGTCCCGATAATTTTTCTTCCGGAAAAAACAGGTTGTTATTTCGAATTCAGCCTTTTGGCACTTACATCCCTCTGATCCTAAGTCTCAATTTTTTTTTTAAATTTCTGCAGGGATACGAGTTGCTTTCTTTTGCAACGGTAGACGTCGAAAGCTTGTCACCAAAAATTCAGCCGTCTATAGTACAACCTGATGAAAAAGCACAGGAGCAGAAAACGTTCAACAATCAAAGACAGGAATCTTTATCCTATGAACAGGCCCCGACAAGCGATGAACAAGAGGTAGTCTCGAAGCCAAGTGAAAGATTCGGGCAAGATATCCACGCATCGAGCTTTGCACTTTACACCCGAGGTTCTCCTCCGTCTTTTGCGTGAAACAGAGGGTGGATTGAATATAATCAAGCGCACCGCCTGTGGGTTGTTATCTGCCGAAAGTCGAAAAGAATTACTCGGCATTATTGTCGGCTATCATTTGAAACTTGGAATACGAACCGACGAAAGCGTCTTACAGGATTATACTACTGCCTACTACTACCAAAACATCATTTTCTATGTAGATAAACTGATGAACTTTCTTTTCGAAGCAAAACATAGAGAACTAAAACAGTAGGGGAGAATGAGGATACTTGATCCCTGGGGATACTTGATTCCTTAGCTATATCTCGAAACTGGAATGTCTTACAATGATCAAATGTTCTAGAAAAATGTGCCAAAATGAGCAAAATAACAATGCTTGTAGTTTAAAAAATTTTCACAAAATAATTGTTTGAGTAATTGAACTTTGTTTGAAAAATTTAACTAAATGTAACTTGAAGATCTTTTTTCATCACTTTAAAATGTTCCTTACATGGGAAAATTATGAAAAAAATATTTGTTCCAATGCATCAATCGTTCGAGCGTAAAATGAACTTCATAATGCCATATTTTCAAAGCAATGGAAAACTCTCAACTTTTTTCAGAAAAAGTTTTTTAAAATGTTGATTATGAGTACAATTGATCCCTATAGTTGGGTTACAATTGATCCCCCATCCAAACGGCTTATTCTTCTTCTGAATTGATCGTTTTGATTGCTGATTACGAAATTACTAATATTTATCCAAAAACTAATATTTATCAAACAATTGTCTGAAGAAAAAAGCAAACATTTTTCTATTAATTATAAAAAAGGCGCCTTAAAGTATGCAATGTTTTTAGCGTTGAGACTAAGTTATAGAATTTTCTTCTTATGTCTGCTATAAATTGTGAAATTAGAACAAACATGACCAAAATAGTCAATTAACATTCTATCTTGGGGTTTTGTTTGATTTTTAAACAAGGATTAGAGCTTCCTGAATAAAAGATCAAATCTCCTTCAATAGGGGATCAAGTCTCCCCTAACTTCAGAAAAATCGCAATTTTTTTACTCCCACGAAAATGTTTCTAGTTCATCAACGGGTTCAAGTATCGATCTAATTTTTGGAGCATAGAAACTTGAAGTTACAAGCTGTCAGAAAATGTCAAAGATAACGAGTTCCTAAATTTTTCCAAAAAGATATGGTGAAAATAAGAAAAGGGGATCAAGTATCCCCACTCTCCCCTACTGTAATGTCATGCAATCAAGAAAAAACATTTGTTACACACTATGTATCAAAGAAGCTTTACAGTTTGCTCATGACCTTTTCAAAAAAAGTTTTTTTCAAAATGCTATAATAGAAAATTATGTAAGTTGCAACATAGAAAACAAATTTTATTATAATATGCTACCGTTGCCATTACCATTTAATCCTAATAATATGAAAAGCTCGAAGTCAATGCAATATAAAGGAACCGAATTCAAAGCGGGCCTGTATGTAACTTCTACTGAAATTAGGCTGGTTCAATTATTCGAGATACAAGATATTTTAATGGTTGAATCTAATCGCATATTTTTGGTTTGCGAAAAATGTATTTTTGAAAGCTACAATGAACACTTCGTTGCTTATGAGGTTACGGAGGAAACACAAAATTATATTTTGCTAAACATCAATGAAATAGATGGCCCACCAATTACTCTGCATACGATTGGTTAAACATTATTTTTTCGCAAAAAAAACCAATCCATGAATTCATGATCTTTTTCGATTATTTTTGGTAAATGAATTTAATATAGCATAAAAATTAAGGAAATTTGAAATGTTGTAAGAAAACTAATAAAATTGTCATCAAAGATATTTATTTAATTTATTTTGTTGTTATTTCTTAAAATCCTATGAAAAATGAAACAAAATGATCTGGAAGAACATTCGTTCACCAATAACTGCTATTTTTGAAGCTCATGGGAATTATTTGGCGCTTTTTTAAATTCGATATGCTTAATTTCATAATTTTTCTGTGAAACATATACATTTTATGTGTCACACTTGATTCTCATATGTGGTATTTGTTAAATGAGAGACACGTCATTTGTATATGTAAATCATATTGCAAAAATCTATATAGGCAGACACATAGTCCCAATGTGTTGATTTTTTGCAGTGTATGAAATGAACAGTTCTTGAGCACATATTTTCAATCGTGAATTTATTCAAATATTTTGAAATCTAGATTTAGATGCAGAAGATGGGCTACAATTTCGCCTCAAAACTGCAAGATTTTTTATTAAACTTGGAAAATTTCTAAGCAAAAATAGTTCTACAATACTTCAACCGTAGTATGTTAGGTCATATTGTAATTAAACACGTGGTATGTTACTGTTCTAAAGAAGTTTTTTTTCATATTTTTCAATGCTTAAATAGCTCTAATGAGTATATTAAAAACCCAATTTAATACACTTAACAGTGGATTTGAGGCTTTCTTACAGAGTGTAAATTATCTTTGGAAACATATGACAAAATGATGGATTCCTTATTTCTGAATTATTTATGATTAACCTAAAAAAAAGATTATGATTAAAGAAAATCGAAAGCAAAAATTCAAAATAAAAAAAAAATGGCCAGTACGTTTTTGGAGAATAAGCGAACTGATATTCAACGAGTTCATTTACTATCAAAATATTTCAAACTGTTTAAGTTTGAGAGCCACCTTTCTCGACGCTCACTAGTGGTCATGGGGTTAGCCTCCTAAACTCTTATGTTAGATGTCTTGGGATCGATTCTCGGATGATAAATGAACTTTTTGTCCAATTTTCGATCGCCTCTGTAATTAATTTAGCGATTGCTGGCTACTGCTGCTGAGCAAATGGCTACCATTTTTGAAGCCAACGTGAGCATGATATTTACTATGGAATAGAACAATTTTCGTCGAGTTTAGTCGATTGGTATATATAAAGTGGGGTCTTGGACCCTTAATTAATGATATCCCCAACTGACCGTTCGCTATGACTTTCTGTAAGAAAGTCAAAAAAAAAAAACACTTGGTAAAATGAAAAGCTATTAAATGGATGGATGGAAATTGATAAAATTTTCAGTGAAACTATCTGGCTGTATTATGTTTACATACGCACATTTAGTGACGATCTGTCAAAAGTTCATCCACCAACATTTTTGGACAGGATCATGAAATATCCAGAAAGTTTCTTTGAGAGACCCCATTACAGTTGGAAATCAACCATTCGACTAAGGTTCATATTATAAATCGTTCTAAGAGTCCTAGGAAATCTAACCCTTTGATTGCAGAAGTGGCAAAATGAACAATTCTTCTGTCTGAGTCTTCCAACAGACTTAAAACCAGCCACACTTCATGTTTACAAAATGTTTTCCATCAGTTAAATATACAAATAAACACGACCGTTTTCCATAGTATGCGTAATAAGCACTCCCATAGATATCACAAAGTTAATATTCTATTTTGGTTAGATTTGGAACCGTGTCATTATCAGAAAACTTTGGAGGAGTTATAATAAGCCATAATGTTGTTTTTACAGTAGGAGGACAATGTGCTAAATAAACCTGTCATAATTTCGATGAAATGATTTTTTTTTTGAATTTACATATTTTGAAGAACAAGTTCCAAGAAAAGAGAACTCCTTGCTTTGCAAAAGGTATAGTTGATCATTGTAGTGTGATGATGGCCCAGGTACCGCCTAAAAATCAGAGTCGATTCCCTTTTTAATTGACGCTATCTCGAAATCCAATTGTCAGATCGTCACTATAATTACGTATGAAAACATTACAATTTTAGGTTACTGAAATTTTCATCAATTTCCATACATTCAATAGTTATTCACATTCCATTTTTTTCGAATGCACTCTTTATATCACCATCACGATTCAAAGTGTCAATGCTGCCCGACTCTCCTTTAACTTGAATGTAATTTAAAATTCATATTTGATTCAAATCAGCTAAGCTAATAATCTAATAACCAAATCTTTCGAAAACGAATCCAGTGTTAGAGAAAAGATTGATATGTAGACTGCTGTTTTTGAAATTCTTCCAAAGTCAAACGAATTCCTTAAAAAAATCCATATGACGCGGGCAAGCACTTTTCAAGCCGAAGAATTTCACGAAACTTGCCCATTGAGAAATTGCGTAAAGAGTTAAATTATACCTACCTATCTTTGCCAACTCGAAGTGACCGCGATGACTCATTTAGATAAACCGGTACGGGTTTTTTTTTGAAAAGCATAACAATAACAAACCTGATGACGAGCCCCGCGTGGTGGGAATTTTTTTGATGAGAACGTTTCTCGAATTTTGAACTTCAGCAACAGTAAAAAGCTCTCAGAAAGCATTATGTTCCGATGAAAACATGAACCAGTTCACTACCGTTAATGTTTACTAAACGGGATTCACTCAGAAGCAGTTCAGTCCCACGTGGCTGCAATTTTAAATATACAAACAGAAAATATTGGCTTTCCTGATTCTATAAGAGAAACTTTCAAGAATACAGGAGGTTTTTGATTTTAATTTTTGGCAAACTATCATCTCGAATGAGTTTCAACCGGTATCGTTGTTAGCTTTACATGATTTTTATTTAAAAAAAAACCAACGAAAGTGGCGCGTAAATGAAAAGCTTATTTTTCGAGTTGCCTCAATCCACGCTTTTCAGTCAAGCAGTGTAGTCGAGCAAAAGCTTAAAATAACTTTGTTAAGTTTCAAGTACCAACTCATTACTTGTGCAGTTTGCCATAGTATGAGCTTTTCTAGCAAGGCAATCGATTTTATAGTGAACATGTACTAAATTTTGAGGCGGTTCATTTAAACCCTTTTAACCCCTTAGAACCCGAGTAAAAAATGTATAAATTCATTGTTGGTGCCAATAACCGACTGCAATCGGTGGAATTTCAGATATTTCTAAAACAAAAAATCAAACAACAGATTTTGGAATTGGCCAGATTGGCTGCATTGCTTTTGAATTCAGCCAGAAAAGATAAGCTTGAAGTAAACAACTTTGGACACTTTTAAGGTTGATAAAAGTTTTTGAGTTTAAAACGAATTTTCTCAAGGTTATTTTATCTTTTTGGACAAAAGTGACCGATTTTTTATTATTATTTAGTGAATTTACAAATACAATTATTTTTAAATCGAATTATAGTTTGATAATTCATTTGAAAATCAAAAGTTCAGCACATACAAGTTTTTATGAAGGTTGAATAATGACTAGAAAGGTGAATAAGGGATTGTTTTTGTAAGCCCTTATTTTGTTTGTTAAATGTCGATGAACAGGTAAAAAAGAATAAATTTATGATTTTTGTCATTTAAACATTGCTTATGCTTATGCTTATGCTTATGATACATGCTTATGATACATACACAGCCAGATCTTGTCAGCATCCCGGTGAGTAGTAAAAATACATTTACTACTCATCTTAACTAGGCCGGGCCCACTGTGCAGTATTGGACGCAGAGACAACTGGAACACAGGGAAGAAGAAACGTGGACAACAGTACCATACGTTTCCATGGCTACTTATTACTAAGATTTTAACGTTGGAAGCACATATGCTAAATTTTTGTGTGCTACTAGATGATGGCCCGTATGCATTCGTCCTTCTGTGGATGGAAATGACGTTTTTCTGCACAGAAATCCAAATCTTCAATATTTCCTTCCAAATTTTCTTAATTTTATTCTTTAACTTCTTTGACTTTAAAATTATGATTCAAGTATTGTATTATCGTAAACTGTAATTTAGAGTTTTGGATTTCGATGCACTATCATTTCTGGTCATTGACCTTGGATATAGCGCCTTTGCTCGCTCTTGAAAAGAAACTTTAGCAGATAAAAAAAAACATAATTAGTGTTCCCAAATCCCCTTCCCCCAGCAAAACTTCAAAAAAGAACAGAGAAAAATATTAGAAGGAAAACAAAATTTTTGGAGTTCTGTTAATAACTCGAATGGCTTTATTGATTTACCATTGGATGCCATACTACAACCGATGTTAATTTTCAGTATTAAAATGGGATTTCAATAACAATTCATTGTAGAAGAGAAAGTTAATAATTCAAAATCATCATACAAAATTATGATTTTTGTCATTTAAACATTGAATCAAAACTCTTATCTACACCTCATTAGAGAATTGAAGATTCCAAAACAGATTTAATAACGAACGAACGAATTTCATGATATGGTAGGTGATAAGACATCAGAGGATTTGTCGTTTCTTGGGCGTTTACCACAAAAGAAATTGAGTCCCTGTTAAATCTGGGACAAAACATGTCAAAACAGGTGCCAAGCAATTTGAAATCGCTTATTTCAATTGGATTATGGTCGATTATGAGGAAAACATCTTCAAAAAAGTTGTTAAAAAACGATTAAGCGTAGCATATTTTCTACCACACGTATACGCACGGTCAGGAAACTCAGCATGATTTTGTAGAAAAAAAGAGCTAATCTGTTCAACATTTTACTTGGCATTATTCTAAAACATACAAGAACCAAAAAAAAAATTAAAGTTTTGATTGTGAGTGAAAAATTTGAGCATTCATTTGAGTTTTAATTTGATTAAGCAAATAATCTTAATAAACTTGGAAAATTTTAAACAATATCTTGGCGTTTTGGCCAGATTTGACTTATCTCGAATTCTTTATTGGATTTGAGGGTAAGCCTAGATGAATCAAGTAAATCTGGTATAAACGATAATCAAAGTATAAATCGATACTTTCCAGCATTCTCCTAAACGATCTAAGATGAGTTCTTTTACATTAACAGTAAGGAATTTATTTTCATTTCTAACTTTCGAAAACAAGTCCTAGAAGTTTCAAAGAATAAATCAGGGATTTGAAGATATCATTTTGAAGAAAAACTTCTTATTTATTTTATTTACATAGTATTCCGTCTCACGACATAACTAGACGAACATAATTCCTAAAATTCACTCGGTCCATGGCAACCATTCTACAATTTCTCGGGGACCCCACGTTCGTCAGATCACGCTCCACTTGGTCTAACCACCTCGCTCGTTGCGCCCCCGCTTGTCTTGTTCCTATCGGATTCGTAGCGAACACCTGTTTTGCAGGACAGTCGTCCGGCATTCTCGCAACATGTCCCGCCGAGCGTATCCGGCCAGCTTTCACCACCTTCTGGATACTGGGTTCGCCGTAGAGCCGCGCGAGCTTCGCGTGGTTCATCCTTCGCCTCCACACTCCGTTCTCCTGTACGCCGCCAAAGATGGTTCTAAACACTCGTCGCTCGAATACTCCGAGTGTACACAGGTCCTCCTCGTGCAATATCCATGTCTGGTGCTCGTAGAGAACAACTGGTCTAATGAGCTTCATATACAAGTTACTCTTCAAGCGAGGGCTAAGTCTTCTCGACCGCAGTTGCTTGTGGAGTCCACAGTAGGCACGACTTTCGCTGATAATTCGCCTCCGGATCTCACGGCTGGTGTCATTGTCTGTGGTCACCAGTGAGCCGACTTAGACAAAGTCTTCGACTATCTCCAGCTCGTTGCCGTCGATCGTGACCTTGTTATTACTGGACAAGCGGGTTCGGTCGGTCTCGGATCCGCAGGCCAGCATGTACTTCGTCTTGGACGTATCAATCATCAACCCAATCCTTCCTGCTTCGCGTTTCAGTTTGCGGTAGATCTCCTCCACCGCCGCAGATGATCTGCCGACTATATCAATGTCATCGGCAAAGCAGATAAGTTGACTGGATCTGTTGAAAATCGTGCCTCGCATTTCGCCCACCGCTCGTCGAATAACACCTTCTAGCGCCACGTTGAACATCATGCAGGATAGACCATCACTTTGTCGAAGCCCCCTGCGTGATTTGAATGAACTCGACAATTCACCCGAAATCCGCACACAGCACTGCGTTCCATTCATCGTCGCCTTGATCAGTCTGATCAGCTTCCCGGAAAAGCCGTTATCGTCCATGATTTTCCATAGCGCGTTAGGGTCGATCGTGTCGTATGCGGCTTTGAAATCGATGAATAGATGGTGCGTAGGGACTTGGTGTTCACGGCATTTTTGGAGGATTTGCGTAATGTGAATATCTGGTCCGTCGTTGACCGTCCCTCGATGAAGCCGGCTTGATGACTTCCCACAAATCTGTTTGCGTGTGGCGTTAGGCGGCGGAGTAGGATTCGGGACAACACTTTGTAGGCGGCATTGAGGACAATGATCGCTCGGTAGTTCTCACAGTCCAATTTGTCGCCCTTCTTGTAGATGGGGCATATTACCCCCTCCTTCCACTCCTCCGGTAGCTATCCTATGCCCCAGATCCGGACTATTAACCGGTGTAGGCAATCGGCCAACTTATCCGGGCCCATTTTAATTGGTTAATAATGTGCAAAACACCTTTGTACCTCATTGCAGTGGTGTCACCCCAAGCTAAAACGGTCGGAATAAAAATACTGAGATCTATCCGTCGGTCGTAAACAAAAAGTTGTCGCCGGAAAAGTGAAATGCGCAAAGGACAGTGGTGCCTAAAGGACCTTTTAGGGTGTAAAACGGTCTCCAGTGCTTCCGGAGATCCGTGCAAGAAAAAAACGAACCTTATAGGGTGTGAAACGGTCTCCGGTGTTATTGGGAGATCCCAACCAGAAAAAGTGCACTTGGGCTAATGAATTTCTAATTTTTTCCTAAAGAGGTCGATCATTAACAACAACAAAAGTGACCAGGGCTCATTAATCGAACCGTAATCCCATTTGAAGTGACCAAATCGCCGCTCCACAAACGCCACCAGCTCAACAACACTCCAACAATCCTTCGAGATATAGAGCGAGCTGGTAATTCTAATTTAAACCCCCTAAATGCATAAATTAATCTAATTTATAACAGAAGAAATTAATATTTGTTCCAGCCTTATAGCAAAAATACTATTCTTTCATGATTTGTTTTAAATACCATTACAAAAAACAACCGATCAACTTTTTAAGAATGTAAGTACAGCAAACGCTTCAGATAATCTTTATGTGAGTAGATTGTCAAAAAAAACATTTACTTTGATTGAATCACAAAAAAAAATATCGGAAACCCCCAAAATATTTAACACGCACTGGAAATTCGATCATATGTGATGCACAGATTTACAGATTTTTTGGTAGTGTGAATCTACAGTGTTTTTCATATTTTACACGAAGAAAGGTCTGAAATTGTAAGGTTAAAACCGTGTCTGATAGCTGTATTTGGATAAAACTTTATGATAATGCGGTAGTAATAGTTATTCGCTCCAATATTTTTAACAGTTGAATGGATCCGAACAAGCGTGTTTTGGATCCAAAAATAAACAGTGCTCTAGGAAGTGTACTTAATGGGTCTCGATACGATCTTCGCAATCGCTAAATTGGTTCGCGTACAACTTTCTTTGATGAAGCTAGTTATCTACGATTCCACCCACCACACCCACCTTTTTTTCTCGGAGCGTGCTTCTAACTATAACTACCTCAAGCTGCTCATTTAAATCACTTTTCATTTAATGGCTCTTGACGGCGTTTTTTTTGTATCTAGCACCACACAGTTTAAAATGTGTCTTGTGTGTGCTTCACCCAGCAGCAGTAACAACCATATCATGGTGCGATTATGCTCCTGTGCAATGGCGACCGTCGTTTACATACATGTGGGAACCGAAAATTACCCAATCGATCAAGCAGAGAGATCAAGAGCTTTGCTTGGAGGCCGCCAACACATCGAATGAAAAAAAATAGAAATAAAAAAGTAAGTTGGATAGCTAAGACAGAAAGAAAGAAAGAAGGAAACCTCCTTGCATACACGTGAGCTTGGTTTTTATCTTTCTACCGACTCGATCAGCTGATTCAGCTTCAGCCAGACTCAAACGAAGGTATGCTTTATGGCACTCGCTGTTCGTTCATATGAAAATTAGCTTACTGGTGATTCAGGTTCCTCCATCATCTACCCCATTCATTTGTAGTTCGAGTTGATCCAGGTTAGTTCAAAAAGCGTCTATCGGGTCGCTTTATTGTTGTTTGACTTTGCGATGGCGGCGGCGTCGGTGGCAAAATTACATAAAATTTCGCGCTCTATTGGTTCATGCGACGACGCGATGCAAAAAGACAAGACAGTTTAAGGGAGCTCACACAGGCGGCAGCCTGCGCTGAAACACATGTGTTTAATCTCAATTTACGACAATATGGAGCAATATGCAAGCATTTATTGCCTCGCTTTTGCTGAGATTTTTTTTCCCTGAACGATGTTGTTGAACCGATTACCTACCTCCCAAACCTATAGTCGGCTGCCATGTAACAATGAAAATGACACAAAAAACACGCAAATTTGACTGAGTGATGAAACTAAATGGCCCACTGATTAATGGGCATTGTATTAATGGATCTTGAGCAGCGCAACAGCCCGGATAAAAGGCTACTTGTTTTTATCTTGATCTACATTACAGATAATCTGAGCTTGGCGACACATTATGGACTTATAAGGTTGAGATTGTAAATAAGATAGACAACATGTGTAAGGCCAATTGCAGTTCTGAAAAATGATTGAAGAGAAAAATCTTTTATTCTTATTTAAAAGTTAGCTTGTGCCCCGCCAAGTATGGCATGAAATGTGGTCATGTACTACCTCGCTAGGCACCCAACAATGGTTTCAATTGAATTTATTGTTTATCAATGACAAAAGACATACACGTGTTGAACAGCTAATAACTTTTTTGTCTGAAAAGATACGAAGTTATGATCTTCAACAAAGTTGTTTAGCGGAAAATTTCCTTTAAAAATTTTTTAAATTGGCACAAAAACCATTATCAGTCTCGGTTCCACTGAAGAAAAATAAATGATGTTGATTTTTCAGTACAAAATATTCAATTTTCCCACACAAACATAAAAGCTCAAATTTACTCATGTAAACGTTACTTGAAAATTCTGCTAAAAATCATGGATGAGTTTTGGACCAACACAAAGCGTTTAAGACTCCAGGGTTTGAGAAATTCAAGAATGACCCCAAATCGACTCAGTCTACTGGACACGCGCCTATCACAGCACACGTCTGGGGCTTTACGACTCGAGTAACTCACCTGCCGACGACGTGATGTCACTCTACCCGATAGTATTTCGCGGCGTAAATACTCTTCGCCCTACGAGTTCGACTGCGAAGAAGGTCAAGTCTTATCCCCGCAGCTTTCGTCGTAGGGAGCGCGTTCTACCCAGATACCCCGTGGCGGTGGAGGTATTTTACACAACGTTCACGACGTACCTAACAGCTCGGCATACGCTGAAGGTAAAGTCTTTACTGCTAGGATCGGGCGCACACTACTCGAATGCCTCCGCCGAAAGGGCATTCTACTCCGACCGTGGTCCGGTCTTCCTCCTTCCTTTGGCTTGCAACTTTTGAGCTGACAAACGTAGGCTTTTTGCCCGCCGTGTGCCGAATCGAGAGCAGCTTATCCTAGACTCGCGCCTTTCACAGCACACGTACGGGTCTTTAATGCTTGCGACTCAGATGAATCCCGACAGTGATGTAATCCTACCCGACTCGAGCGGCTCATCCGACGGCGACGTGAGAACACTCTACCCGAGAATACTCAGCGACGTGAATACTCCTCCCCCTACGAGTTCGACTGCGGAGAAGGTCATGTCTTATCCCCACAGCCTCCATCGCAGAGGGCGCGGTCGACTCGGATACACCGCGACGGTAACGTTTTAGGTATCGGCTGTCAGGATCGGACGCACACTACTCAGATGCTTCCCGACGAAGGAGTCACCGTACACCGGTCGCCAGCTGGTGCTGATTCCAACTCTTCTGGAGGGCAGTCATGATCCGGGTTAACCCATCGCTGACCACGCTCCAAGTATTGGCATCCTCACAATCCTCCGCACGATGCTGTCGGCTGTCGTGTCTGGTCCGCAGGTGGCAAGCATGTTAGCACGTACCCCTTCGAACCTCGGACAGTTGAACACTACGTGGTCTGGTGTCTCTACTGTGTCACCGCAGGTTAGGCAGAATGGCGAGGCCACGTGTCCAAACCGATATGGTGGTACTGCATGAAGCATCCATGACCAGTCAGGAACTGTGTCATGCAGAAATCCACCTCTCCATGTCTCCGATCCATCCAGGATCCGACGTAAGGGATCAAGCGATGGGTCCACCGGCCACGTTCCGAGCTGTCCCACTGGTGCTGCCAGTTGGACATCGAGGTCTCTCTAGCATGTTTCAGCAGAAGATATCTTCTTCTAGCAAAACCGAGATGGGCATGACCCCCGCCACAAGATCAGCAGCTACCGAGGACACCGTGCGGTATGTGCTGATTACTCGTAGGTTCATCAGCCGCTGCAGACTGCAGAGCTTTTGCAGGTTACACTGCCTGCTCAAGGCTGCCTTCCAGGCTGCCGCTCCGTATCACAAAATGGACGAGGTCACACTCGCCAGGACCCTCCTTCTGCTGTAGTGGATCGCCGAGTTATTTGACATGGCCCGTAAGAGGGCTGCTGTCGCCATTGCCGCTCTTCTACAGGCATAGTCGACGTGGGTCGTAAAGCCCAGCCAGTCGTCGATCATCACCCCCAGGTACTTGATCGCACGCTTGGATTCGATTGCGCACGGTCCAATTGCAATCGTCCCTGATTGTGCCGAAATCAGGTTGGTGATCAGCACCATCTCGATCTTGTGGTGAGCCAGACGCAAGCTCTTGGACCTCTTCGGTTAATGGGCCCGATGCCAGGAAAACCACGTCATCGGCGAATCCCACAAGTCTCACTCCCGTGGGGAGACGCAGTCTCAGCAGTTCGTTGTAGACAATATTCCACAATATCGGGCCAAGTATCGATCCTTGTGGAACCCCTGCCGAGACTCTCACTGTTTCCAGTCCCTCACTGGTCATATACTGTTGTTGGCGGTTACAGAAGTAACATTCCACCATCCTACAGATACATGCCGGAATCCTCAGATGAATGAGCGACGACGCAATCGCTGCCCAACTGACGCTGTTAAAGGCATTCTTCACGTCGAGGGTGACCACTGCGAAAAACCGGTCTCCTTTCCTCTTCTTCAGTCTGGCTTCGTCTGCTCCTTCGATGACAGCGGCCTTTCCGAAAACCCAACTGTTTATCGATAGAGCTGGATCCTGCTCTGTACCACCTTCTCCAACACCTTTCCAGCAGTATCCAGGAGACAAATCGGGCGATATGCTGATGGGTCACTTGGTGGCTTGCACCAATCGCTGCCGCTTTCACACGTCTGGGAAAACCCTATCATCCACGTACTACCGGCAGTGATGACCGGCACATTTCAGGATGTTCCATGAGCGCGACCTTCACTGCTACATTAGGAATGCCATCCGGACCCGGAGCTTTGGTCAGCTGAAGGGACTTAGCGATGTCGCGCAGTTCCTTCAGCGAAATCTGCTCCTCCTCACTTGTAACTTGTGTTTTTTTTTTTATTAGTTGATCACCCAGGTGGTAAATCCTTTTTACGGATTGCATTCCAAGGCACGGCGAGCCACCACGTCCCCCCAGTTTGCTACTCTGGGTCCATGGGTGCAATTGGACAACTCATGGTACCCCTACGCCATAAAATCCACCTGGGGCCTCTGGCCATAATTCCCATCCGCACCTGCAACGAAGGCTGTACCCAGGGATGGGAGACCAAACTCGCGCAATGCGCTCCACGGCAAATACTCGTTTAATACGTCCTACACCAGCAATTATCGTCCACTCTTTGTCACGATTCACGACTTACGGGTTGGCAGTCCGTTCGCCGCTACTCGTGACTCGAGTCCCACACATTCGGTCTCTTGTCACAATTTGAGCCGTCTTGACCCGTCTCTCCTCGTGACTCGAGACCCTCTAACACTCATCCTCTTGACACGATTCGAGAGTGCGCTCATTCACCTCTCCTCGTGTCTTGGGAGCCCTCAATCATAACGTCTCTTGACCCAATTCGAGACGAGAACAACTCGCCTCTCCTCGGGTCTGGAGATAACCACACATCCTTTTTCTCCATCTCGACTCTTCGAGACTCAACCTGAGGCCCGTCCACAGGGCGCCACATGTTACGGCACAATGCCCCTCTGTCTGTCGTGAGTCAATCGTATCCGCGAATCGGGGCCAGGAACCTTCCCGAAAGGCAGATCGATCGAAACTCGCCAAACATTTGGTCGTCCCGCATATCGGGGTCGCGACTACCCGATACACGCTACGACCCCTCTCTCTTGCAACTGAGCACTGGTACCAGGGTGCCCAGTCGCACCACGTTTTTTTGCCACACTCGGCACGCAGCCCGTCGGTAGCTGACTGTACCAAGTGTGACGTGTACTTCTCTTGGCCGTACATCTACAGGTGGTCAATTCTGTAGACACGTTTCCACTCTGCACCACGGGGAGGTGGAACTACGTCGCAGAGCTCACTTGTAACTTGTTTTTTTTTATTAGTTGATCACCCAGGTGGTAAATCCTTTTTACGGATTGCATTCCAAGGCACGGCGAGCGACCGAGTCCCCCCAGTATGCTACTCTGGGTCCATGGGTGCAATTGGACGACTTATGATACTAAGTACCCCTACGCCATAAAGTCCACCTGGGGCCTCTGGCCATAATTCCCATCCGGACCTGCAACGAGGGCTGTACCCAAGATGGGAGACCAAGTCCGCGCTTAAGCGCTCTTCGGCAAACTCCAGTACGAGTCACACTCCAGCATATATACCCTGCCTCTCGTTACGATTCAAGACTAAGGACCTCTCCTCTAACGACTCGAGATCCGGCCTTTACTCGCAACTTGAGACTAGCTTGGTTCCCACGAAAATCGTGCGCTCCGCCTCTGTTCGAGACCACTGCAAGAGACCAATGACCTCTCCTCTAACGACTCAAGATCTTGGCTCCGCTTGGCTTGACTCGAGGCCCTCTCCTCTTTGCCCGTCCGTGTGCCGATCGAAAGCAGCTTATCCTGGACACGCGCCTGTCACAGCACACGTCCGGGGCTTTTACGAAAAACTACTCGGATGATTCCCGGCGAAGAATTCATCCTACACCGACTCAGATGACTCACCCGCCGACGACGTGAAGTCACCCTACCCGAGAGTATTTCGCGGCGTAAATACTCTTCCCCCTACGAGTTCGACTACGAAGAAGGTCATGTCTTATCCCCGCAGCCTCCCTCGTAGGGAGCGCGTTCTACTCAGATACTCCGCGGCGGTGGAGGTATCCTACACAACGATCGCGACGTACCTAAACAGCTCGGCATACGCAGAAGGTGAAGTCTTATCTTTGTATGCTTTACTGCTAGGATCGGACGCACACTACTCGAATGCCCCCCGCCGAAAGGACATTCTACTCCGACCGGGGTCCGGTCTTCCTCCTCCCTTTTTGGCTGGCAACCCTAGGGTTTTTGCCCGCCATGTGCCGAATCGAGAGCAGCTTATCCTAGACTCGCGCCTGTCACAGCACACGTACGGGTCTTAGACGCTTGCGACTCAGATGAATCCCGACGGTGATGTCATCCTACCCGACTCGAGTGGCTCATCCGACGGCGACGTGAGACCACTCTACCCGAGAGTATTCCGCGGCGTGAATACTCTTCCCCCTACGATTTCCACTGTGGAGAAGGTATTGTCTTATCCCCACAGCTTTCGTCGCAGAGAGCGCGTTCGACTCGGATACTCCGCGACGGTTACGTTGGAGGTATCCTACACACAGACGCGCGACGTACCTAGCAGCTCGGCATACGCAGAAGGTATTGTCTTATCTTTGTATGCTTTACTGCCAGGGTCGGACGCACACTACTCAGGAGCTCCCCGACGAAGGAGTCACCCTACACCGTTCGCGGACTGGTGCTGGTTCCAACTCATCTGCAGGGCAGTCATGATCCGGGTTAACCCATCGCTGACCACGTGCCAAGTATTGGCGTCCTCGCACATCCTCCGCACGATGTTGTCGGCTGTCGTGTCAGGTCCGCAGGCGGCAAGCATGTTAGCACGTACCTCTTCGAACCTTGGGCAGCTGAACACTACGTGCTCAGGTGTCTCTATTATGTCTCCGCAGGTTAGACAGGATGGCGAAGCCACGTGTCCAAACCGATGGTGGTACTGCATGAAACATCCATGACCAGTCAGGAACTGTGTCATGCAGAAGTCCACCTCACCATGTCTTCGATCCATCCAGGATCCGATATTAGGGATCAAGCGATGGGTCCACCGGCCACGTTCCGAGCTGTCCCACTGGTGCTGCCAGTTGGACAGCGAGTTCTCTCTGGCATGTTTCCGCACGTCGGGCATGTGCCTATTCTCGTAGCAGAAGGCATCTTCCTCTAGCAAGACCGAGATGGGCATGACCCCCGCCACAACATCAGCAGCTACCGAGGACACCGTTCGGTATGCGCTGATTACACGCAGGTTCATCAGCCGCTGCACACTGCAGAGCTTTTGCAGATTGCACTGCCTGCTCAAGGCTGCCTTCCAGGCTGCCACACCGTAACGCAGAATGGACGAGGTCACACTCGCCAGGACCCTCCTTCTGCTGCAGCGGATCGCCGAGTTGTTCGACATGGCCCGTGAGAGGGCTGCTGTCGCCATTGCCGCTCTTTTGCAGGCGTAGTCGACGTGGGCCGTAAAGCTCAGCCGGTCGTCGATCATCACCCCCAGGTATTTTACCGCACGTTTGGACTCGATTGCGCACGGTCCAACTGCGATCGTCCCTGATTGTGCTGAAATCAGGTTGGTGATCAGCACCATCTCGGTCTTGTGGTGAGCCAGGCGTAGGCTCTTGGAGCGCATCCAGTTTTCCACCTTCTCAATAGCTACCGTGGCGAGTAGCTGGACTTCCTCCGTTGACGGCCCCGATGCCAGGAGAACTACATCGTCGGTGAATCCCACAAGTCTCACTCCTGTGGGGAGACGCAGTCTCAGCAGTTCGTCGTAGACGATGTTCCACAATACCGGGCCAAGTATCGATCCTTGTGGAACCCCTGCCGAGACTCTCACTGTTTCCAGTCCCTCGTTGGTCATATACTGTAGTTGGCGGTCACGGAAGTAACACTCCACCATCCTACAGATATATGCCGGAATCCTCATGTTGATGAGCGACGACGCAATCGCTGCCCAACTGACGCTGTTAAACGCGTTCTTTACGTCGAGAGTGACCACTGCGCAGAACCGATCTCCTCTCCGTTTTTTCAATCTGGCTTCATCTGCCCTTTCGATGACCAGTCGGATGGCATCCACCGTGCTACGACCTTTCCGGAAACCGCACTGTTGGTCGGATAGGCCATTCGCACCCTCGGTGTAGAGCTGGATCCTACTCTGCAACACCTTTTCCAGAACCTTGCCAGCAGTGTCCAGCAGACATATCGGGCGATACGCTGATGGTTCACCAGGTGGCTTGCCCGGTTTTGGCAGGAGTACCAATCGCTGCCGCTTCCACACATCTGGGAAGACCCTATCATCCACGTACTGTTGCAGTGAAGACCGGAACATTTCGGGATGTTCCATGAGCGCAGCCTTCACTGCAACATTAGGGATGCCGTCCGGACCCGGAGCTTTGTTCAGCTGGAGGGACTTAGCGATGTCGCGCAGTTCCTCCAGTGAAATCTGCTCCTCCTCTCTCGTGTCCCAGTCGTATGGGATCCTCGGCCATGTTACCTCGGCGTGCTGTGGGAACAGCTCGTTGACGATCTCGCGCAGTTTTATCGGGCACGACTCCTGTGGCGCACCTCCGCTCCGCGTTTTGGCCATGACAATCCTGTAAGCGTCGCCCCAGGGATTGTCGTTGGCGTCCTCGCAGAGTTGCCTGAATCGTGCCTTTTTGCTCGCCTTAATTGCCCTGCAGAGGGCAGACCTCGCAATTGCGTAGGGTACTCTCCGCTCCGCTCTCGCTGACGGGGACCTCGCTCTCTGCATATGTCGCCTAGCCCGAAGGCAGCTAGTACGCAGGTACCAGTAGACGGGTTGTCGAGTGTCCTTCCGCTTCGCCCTCCTCGTCATCGCAGCGTCGCATGCGCGTGCGAGTACCCTCACTAGTTCTTCCGCGGACAGGTTTTCCAAGGTCCGCTCCCAGTTCAACACCTCGACGAAGACTTTCTGGTCGAACTGTGTTGTCTTCCAGAGACGTGCTCCTGTTGTCGTACCTCTTCTACCTGCCCGTGAACTTGTGCCCACACGATAACGGATCGCGAAGTGATCGCTATCAGTGAACACGTCGCTTACCCTCCAGTCGCTCGTCCAGCCCGGACTGCTGAAGGTGACGTCGATGATGGACTCGCTTCCATTCCTGTGGTGTGGCCTACGTTCCCCAGGTCAACGTCTAGCCTTGCCAGGGCTTGCAGTAGAAGTTGTCCCCTGGGGTTTGTAAGGCGACTACCCCATTCTACGGCCCACGCGTTGAAGTCCCCGCCTATGACAACGGGGCTCCGACCCGTGAGACCTTCGAGGATTTTGTCCATCATGACGCCAAATCTCTCCAGAGACCACCGCGGGGGGGCGTAGCAGCTACAGACGAAGATCCCGTTGACCTTGGCTATAACGAAGCCTTCCTCACCAGCGGAAACCACCTCTTGTATGGGGTATCTTCCTGTAACCCATATCGCGGCCAGTTTGGCTCTATCGGTTACCCAATTGCTGCCATCCGTGGTCCTGCGATACGGGTCTGCTACTAACGCCAGGTCCAACTTTTCCTCAGACGCCAACTGCCACAACAGCTGGTGTGCTGAGTGGCAGTGGTTGAGGTTGAGCTGAACCGCTTCTATCCCCGCGAAGGTGCAGCCGACGCCTTCTGAAAGGCGGGGCACCTAGGGTTGCCAGCCCTGTGTCCTCCATCGCAGGAGACACTTCGCGTCTTTGGTGCAGCCAGCCGCCTGATGGCCAGCTTCGCCGCACCGCCAACATAACCCGCTCCTATCAGCGCCCTTGCACGCAAAAGACTTGTGCCCATATTCGACACACCTGAAGCACCTTTCCGGTTGCTGGGGGATGGCTGTCTGGCAGATAGACCAACCCACCTTTAGCCGCCCACACTTGAGTGCGGCGTTTGCTGCCGCAACCGGAAGCTTCACAAAGGCCACCTGTGTCCCAGATCTGGGAGGGCCGTCACGCATCCTGACCGAAATCTGGTCAGTCTCGATCTTACACAGATCCCTCAGCGCGTTTTGCACCTCAACATCCGTGGCTATCTCGTCAAGGTTTTTCACCCTGACGGTAACCGTGGTGCTGAGGGCACGGATTTCTGCAGCCCCCCCCACAATCTCTTGCGTGAGGGCGCTATATTCCGCACTCTTGATCTGGGGGCCGCGTCGGAGCTCGAGGATCATCTCGCCGGAACGAGTTCGGCGGATTCTCCTCACATCCCCTCCAAGGCCCACCAGCCTCTCGCTAGTCCTCATTTGTCTGAGGACGTCAGCGTAGGTCCCTTCTGGAGCCTTAACCACTAGAGCCTCCCCCTTGTCCCTAACCCGCTTGGGCTTGGGCTTGGGTTTGGGTTTGGCCTTAGTGGTCTTTTTCCTCTTGCGCTCAACCGTCTGCCACACGGTTGGCGCATCAGGAACTTGGCCGTTCGCATTTCCTCCACCCTCTAACTCATTTCCGCCCGGTTCCTGCCGGACCGTAGGATCCCGGGCCCGCTAAGGAGGGTGGGGTTGTAGTTCTCTCGGCCGTACATCTGCATAAAGCAGACACGTTTCCACTCTGCACCACGAGGAGGTGGAACTACTTCGCAGAGCAACTTGTACTTGTGTGTTCACGTTTATTAGTATAGTTCCATCATTTCATCCTTGCATGGTCATCAAATTTCTGACATTTCTCCAATTGGTAAGAACTACAATAATACATGTCACTGAATGACGAAACCTAGGCCGTGTCAACAATGAGTGACCTAGATTTTCACCAGATTAGCCTTATTTGGAGGTACACGGCAGAAGGCAGTCCAACATTGCATTCAAGTAAAAGAATACAAGACAAACATTGCAAACAAGCTTGCATTTTCGCATATTTTGGTGGTCTAAATCCTATCTGATTGGGTTATAATTTTCATATAATGCTATCAAGGGGTTATATAATTTACTTACTTCATGGACTTTTTGTTATAATTTGAGCTATTTGACATCCTACGTGTTCTGAATTATTTCTCATTTTGATAGGAAAAAAATTGAATATCAAAATATCTCATCTTGATATAATTCTTTTTCCTTCGATTGCTGTAGTGTTTGATTAAGAAGCTGATATTTAAAACCTTGACTAGAACGAACCTCTTGATACTAAAAATAACTTGGAATTTCTACATCTTTCCATAATTTTACTCCACAATCATCTTGTTAGCTAATATGCAAAAAAGTGTTCCAGTACATTTCAGAAGGTGTCGCGAGAATTGCACGTTTTAAGTGGTGTGGGACAAGATTTAAATGATAGCCATGCAATTTTTCGGCTGGCGAGATCGAGATGAATGAACGCGGCCAGGTTTAAAACCTAAAAGGTAACAATGCGAGGGCAGCCAAAATAAACACAAAATAGCTTAAGTCTGTTTGCTTCACCAAAACGCAGCAGCCTGTCCTTTCTCAGATGATTAAACCGTGTAATTGACAATCCGCTTCGCGTGTATGATTTAACATGGGTTATTTTAAGATACGATTTAGTTTTTGCCGACTGATTGAGAATAACTGGGACAGAGATCACTGGGATCAATGGCTGGGATCAAAAATTTTTTTTAAGAACAATCGAATTTCGGATCAATAATCAATTGCATATTGCATTAAACAAGAGCGAATAATAAAGTCATAATTTGAAGCAGGAAAAACTTTGCATGAAAGAAGAACCTTTGACTGCCAGATTCGCCTCAGTAAATTTTGCCTAATGAATGCCGCCAAACACGAAAAGCATGGCATAATTGCTTATGTTTAGATTTAAATCTATCCAGCTAACCGAAACCCCACAAGTTGGTATAAGTATCTACCTTGCTGTGGCTCTACCAGCGTACCTGCTAGAAAAAAAACATCTCGGAAGCAAGCCATTAAAAATTAATAAAGCAACCGACTTAAACCAAACGCTCAGTTATTTATCGTTATTATGACTGTCTAGCATGACGATGAAAGTGAATGCACTTTCATGTGTTTGGGGTACGAACTAAGCTACAAAGCATGATAGAAAAATAACAATTTGAGTGCTATAGACAGCGAGTGACAAATTAAGGCACTCGAACAAAAATAAGGTAGATGTGTTTTTATAATTCAAACAAAGCTTGAGTTGTTTGAAAGTCGTAGAAGATTTAAAATAACTGTCATTTCATTTCTTTTCTAAAGAATTTCATCAACAGTTGTATGAAACTTCTAGTTACTTGTACTATTAGATTATGTGGACCAATGCAGTCGTTTCATTGACAAACTTATCCGGTACTACTATGATCGATGTTTACTCTTGGGTTCGAACTTACAGACATCGGCTCAGGAAGCAACTGACTTGCTAACTGAGCTATATCACACCCAAGCAACCAATAGTCAAATATTTACTTGAATGAAAGCTTTGAAAGTAACATATTGGCTGACAGAGAGAATCAACTGCCCAATTCCCTTTAGTGAACTTTATGTGCTCATTATTGTACTTGAAAGTTGTAAAAGTGATTAATATGTACGTTGAATGTGACTTGTTTTGCCCAATATCCATGAATGAACTATATGTACTCATTAATGAGCTTTAAAGTTGCCAAAGTAATTTATACGTACGTTGTATGGGACTTACGTCACATCAAGGGCACAAAAGTGCTCATTACGGGATTTGGTAAGTCACATAAAGTGCATTGAGGTGCTTTCAAAATCAAATCACCACTTCGAGTTTTAGTTTCAGTAAGAACAATATCTAGGCGTGGTCTTGTGGTAGCATGTTCGATTCCTACCACGTCCCAGCAAACATTTTTGTAGGTATATATCTCAACAACTTTGTTATACGTTTCATATACATTATAGAATGATCGTGTTAAACACGAATAAACAACATTTACCTACCCAAGTGGAGGCAATATACATACATAGAAAGAATGCAAGAGAGTACAAGTTTTTTTCTCTCAGCGCATGCAAACCATTGCCAGATACAATATTTGCTGTTTCTGTCATTGGGCAATTCTTGCAAATACACCATCTGATTTTTTATCAATCTGGTTGCACTGCAAAGCTGTTCTCTCACTTGACCCACGCGGGAGAAAAAAAAGGAACAAAATCGTCTTCAAAATCTGCAAACATGGCGGACTTCTTACCATATCCGATTTAAACCATTTAATACGAGTTCAAGCAACGATTTTTACGACCTTTTACTTGCGTTAGTTGGAATTACGATTCGCAGTAACGTTTTTAATGACTTGAGTTATCATTTTTAATGCGATTTCATGTTTGCTGGGGTAGGACGGGGTTTGATCTCCAAGCCGGGCAAGGTTTTTTTCAATAAGTAATTTGGTAATTGAGTGACCATTCTGGTGCGATATATGTAGGAAATGTATGAAAGAAGCAATTTTTCAAGTTTGGAATCCGGCGCGTGGCATCATGGCGGCACCATGCACTGAACATAGTAAATAATCAAAAGAAGGTTATATGAACCGATGCCAAGTGTGCAGTTGAGATAGAGAGAGGTTTTTTGCTCAATTTACGATTTTTTGGAAGCTGAATTCAAGGCCGCTGGAAGCCGAATGGACGATCATTAAGACTTGCTTTGGAACTTGAAAGTATCAATAAGAGCTTAAATTTTGAGCTGTATAGAACGTATTTCATATCAATGATGGGGCTGAGTAAGCGTTGTTGTACCTTTTTATGGGACATTTGGTTGCTTTTGACAAGCCCAAAAAAAAAATCTTTGGATTTTACACTTTTGCTCAGGCTTGATGATATAGAACGATATTCTCCCGATTATACTAATGTCATCTCATCATTCAACAAATTTGGACAATTTTCTCAAGATTTTGAATCGTGTGCTATTTTTTTAATGCAACTGTGTTCGACGTTTACTACAGTTCTTGAACTCGCTGACAGAAAACTACTGGTAAACTAACTGAATTATGGCTCAAACCCTGAGAAAATCAGCAGTAGATAAAACAAATTGGACGTAATAGTATTTTTGAACGCTTATTTTTAATTTGTGTTTATTTCTATCGTAAACGGGGAAGCTTTGATTAGTTCTTTTAATCCATAAGATTTGTTTTCGAGAGGGTTCATATTTTGTCACACCCGGAAGATTTAAACCATTTAATATGCTATGAAGAATGAAGCCTGGTGGTTGATTGAAAAAATCTTGAACTTTTTGACTAGATAAAATTGTACAATTCACTTAAAACACGTTTTTATGTTTTGGAGTATCTTTGATCACTCAACTGATTTTAAGCCCGATCTCGGCCACATATTTTTTTGAGACAAGTATATGATATCTGAAAATATAAGTTTTTCAATTTTACGATTCTTATGAATTTCAATTCACAGATTTACTAAGACTCGTCTGTTACTCACAAGAATATACCCATCAATGACTGACTGTGTTTTGTTTGTTTTGTCTAGTGTTGCCAAAATAACAATCGTTGCCATTAAAAATTTATTTTATTCCATTTATCTTCAGTGTTGCTGAAAACTACTATTATTTAATTTTATTTTTTTAATAAATTTCATTAATTTTATTTCCTTTATCTGATCTCTACATTCCTTCTCACCCCTATTCTCAATTTACATTTTTTACGCATCGACAAATATGCTTAATTTTTATTTCATATTCCAGATCTTTATTCTCCATCCTACAAATTTTATATAATTCCTGCATATCCTTCATCACATCTCTACAATCCTTCTCAACTCTTTTCTGAATAGAATCTTTCATTTACATTTTTTTTCTAAAATACAAATTTTTTTATTCCAAATATTCCTGAACTCAATTCAACATTTAGTTCTCAGCAAAAGCTTTTTGAAATCTTGACATTTTATTTATTTTCTGAATATAGTTCATCCAATCCGTTAACATTCTTCACAAACTGTGCTTTTCTTGTCACTCTGTCTCTGAGAGCCGGTATAATTAGATAGTATTCTTAGAAACAGAATTCCCATCCAGATGACCAATTCATAACATACAATCAGTAGCAGTAGCCTTAAAAATCGCAATAAAAATAAAACATCAACAGCAGCAGGCTTGAAAATCTACGCTTTCTAAGCCAATTCCGTCTTTTCCACCGGAAGGTCATTTCAAAACAATCAATGAGCAACAGATGAAAATTTGCACTCCATAAGCCAAGTCCGTCTTTCTCCACCGGAAGGCCAAATTAAAGCAAATAATCAGCTGTAGCAGCCTTGAAAATCTGCGCTCCCTAATCCATTCCGTCTTTTTCCATCGGAAAGTCGAACCGAAACAAAGAAACAGCAGCAACAGTCCTAAAAGTCTGCGCTTCTAAAGCCATTCCGTCTTTATTCACCGGAAGGCCAAATCAAAAATAACAATCAGCAGCAGCAGCTTTAAAAATCAGCGCTCGTATCTCGTTACAATCTTCTACAAACTGATTTGTCATTGTTTGAACTACAATTTCTGAAATTCTGAGCTTTCTAGCACACTTCAAAAATATTTTAGAACACAAACTTGACCTTGCTGACGATATTGTTTAGATCGCCAAAAACACAACCGGATATGCAGAGCAAACTGGATGACCTCACCGAAAGCTCCAAGGCAGCAGGTCTCAAGTTCAATGTCGGAAAGACCAAGTCGATGGAGATCAACACAGGAAATCCCTCCAATTTCATGATAGCTGGGCAACAGGTCGAGAAAGTGAAGTTCTTCCAGTATCTTGGTAACCAGATAACGCCTGATGGTGGTACCAAGAAAGACATCGAAACCCGGATCAGAAAGGCTCGATTTGCATTTGCGAGTCTCCGGAACATCTGGCGCTCACGTCAGATATTTCTACGAACAAAGACTCGAATCTTTAAATCAAACGTAAAATCTGTATTACTTTACGGGTGTGAAACATGGTGCACATATGCGGTGACGACGCAAAAACTGCAAGTATTTGTAAACCGCTGCCTGCGGAATATCATCCGCGCTTGGTGGCCTGGCAACTGGATCTCGAATGAGGAACTACATCGCCGGTGTCATCAAGGGACGCTAGAATTCGAGATTCGGGAACGTAAGTGGAGATGGATTGGGCACACGCTGCGAAAAGGTGAGAACGAGATTTGCAGAGAGGCGCTTGAATGGAATCCAGAAGGACATCGAAGAAGAGGCAGACCCAGAAAATCGTGGCGGCGAAGCCTAGCCACCGAAATCCGAACTGTCGACGAGAATCTTGACTGGGACCAAGTGAAGACGCTGGCTCCGGATCGTCAACAGTGGAGGTTTTTACCACGGCCCTATGCACCGGAGGATCGACGCGGGAACATTAATCATAAAAATCTCTACAAAACAGGTGTTTGAAAATAGTATTTGGGAAACCGAGATAATACCCAAGGATTGACTTGTATCGAGAATCTCCGCCTTCAGTTTTTCCTGTAAGGCTTTTACAAGAATTACAAACGCTGATTCAAATTAAAAACTTTCTCCACAATCCCCACACCCACCGGAACCTGCAACTTCCTCTCTCAACCCATGAATATGATACAGGAAGAAACAATTACTTAACGACACGTCGTATGAACATGGAAAGGGGTAAAGCTACCTTTTCTTACTATGGTAGCCAAAGGTTCAACGCCCTGCCAACACTTTTAAGAATGGAAAACAGCTCTACAAAATTCAAGTTAAAACTCAAATTTCAACTGAGAAATAATCTGAATCTGTATATGTAAATCTCTGATGCCGACTATCTAGAAGACACTAGATGTCCACCGCACCTTCTCAATAGAGATTGAAATCTCACTGCACTGAGGGTACGCAACCGTCCCGAAAATTTTCATCATTCGTCAACCTCTGCAATCGACCCCAACTAAAACCCGCCCTCATATATTCTTTTTTATCGTTTCGCCTCCACCGCTTCCAAGCCGACCACCACCGCTGCCATCACCATCAGAAGCTGTTATTTATACAAATTCCAAATACAAATTGTAAACCAATGAATTGAAGAACAATATTCGAAAAAATCATGAAAAAAAAATAAAATGATGAGAAGGTTTTATGCCTACGGGAGCAAGGATTCGAATTCATTTAAATTCTACTCCCGCGGGCTTTTCCCCATCTCAATTTAAAAATTAAATCATAATCACCCATACTCAACCACTTTCTTAACTGTAGTGGCAGAGCCAGTTGCTAGGATTAAGTGAGCAAACGTATGTCAACGTGCTACTGAGTTTGTGATCGACATTATACGGTCTGTAACCTTATCAGTGCTGTAACTATCACAGAAAATGGGTACTGTGATAAAGGGCGAACACGAAATTATTGCGTCACATTCAACAGGGCATAACTTTTTGACCATTGGGTAAAAATCAATCAAATTTTCCACACTTTCTCATTGATGTGTATTGTTTACATGCTGTCAAACTCGAAGTCGTATTTCTCGATTCAACGAAAATGGAGGTGAACAAACGCAAGTCGAGAAAACAAATTCCTTCCAAACACCTGGAATTTTCTGACCTGTGGCACCGGCAGTTGGGAAAAATATTGAACATTCACCATTCATCCGTCTCCAGAGTGTTGAAGCGGTTCCAGGAGCGGTTGACGTTGGACCACGGCAAGGGAGCTGGAAGAAAATCGGGACCGGAGAACAAAAAGACGGAGAGAAAGGTGAAGCGGAATGATTAAAGCAAATCCCAACGTCTCAAGCCATGTGTTGTACTTACATACAAGGTAGAGAACTTCCCAAATCGCGATGAGTGGCAACAAACGACGGCTAAAACTCGGGCACGGAAGCTCTACGAGAAGATGCTGACAAAATATGGCTGCTGTGTGATGGACGACGATACGTATATAAAAGCCGATTTTAAGTAAATTCCGGGGTTGGAGTTTTTCACTGACAAGAGCAAGTTCGGTGTGGACAACAAATTTAAGAAGAAGAAAATGTCGAAGTTCGCCTCAAAATAACTCGTTTGGCAGGCCATCTGCTCTTGCGGACTGACGAGTGAGCCTTTCCTGACAAAGAGCACAGTAAATGGCGAGATCTACAAATCTTTTCCATTCTTGCAGCAGCACGACGAAGCTCCGCTATTTTGGCCAGATTAGGCATCATGCCACTATTCTAAAATTGGCCAATGAGGTCAATTCTGTCCATTTTGTTCCAAAGAACATGAACCTGTCAAACCGTCCGGAACTGTGCACGGAGGAGCAATACTGGGCAACAATATAGCGGGAATTTTGGAAGAGCAAGAAGACATTTAAAGACGAGAAGAACATGTTGAGAAAATGGTAAGAAAAACTGAAAAACTGGTACCGGATGAGACTGTAAACATTTTTATGGAGGACATCGAGCGAAAATGCGTTCAATTTTGCACTCAAGGCTCCATCGACTAATTTTTCTTTTGATTTTTGAAGTAAATGTATGTATGTAATGTATGTATGTTGGTTATCCACCATGGGTGCACAGATTCACCGCAGTTTCTTCCAATGCAACGCGTACACTATACCCGGACCCCATGGCTTCGTATGAATTGTTATGTAGTGAATGTATTGTGTGAATGTAGGTATATTTTGGAAGAACGAGTCAATCAGGTGGGCTAGTTTACTTACAGGTATTCCGGCATCCGTGTATATACCTGACCAGCTGGCAACTGATTGAACATTCTTATTATATAGTCAGTTAAATGAGAAAACACATCTTACCTGTCGGCAATTTATGGGATTCGAACCCAAAAGTTTTCTTGCCGATACCGGGAATCGAACCCAGTAAGCCTGGCGTACCAAAACCAGACTCGCATCAGCCTTTCCGCTAGACCACATCGACGCTTCTTGATTTTTGAAGTAAATGTATGTATGAAACTACCCTGAAATTTTGGTTCGATTCTAAACATTATAAGAGAATTGGCATGACATTTTCGGTGTCGCAATAATTACGTGTTCATCCTCTATTTAGCAAAATTCAGGTTAAAATTTATACACACTTGACTGTACGTTGAAATTGAATGGGAAATAAAAAGGAGGGAAAATCCTTGCTCCCTGAAACATGTTGAGTTCGTTTTATGGTCTAAATATCTAGTTAGCAGCTCAACTATAAAACAATAATATTGAAATTTCGCTGTTCCCTTGTTAGAAAAAAAAAATAACAACCTTTAAATATCAACAGCTGGTTCGAGCCAGCCTAAAGAAGACAACCCCAAAGGAAAAAAAATATCAACATCCGGCATGGGTATGATATTTTAGCAGGCCATCATCTCAATGGAAACCAACGATATTGAATGTTTACAATGCTTACTATCATTGAGATTTGACGGGATGTTTATCAGCCTGCTGATGATCCCAAGGTTGCCGAAAAAAATTCTGTGTGTTTTGAGAAAAAAAAATCTGACTTTCTGTGAATCTACCCAAAAATTCTGTGATGGTTTTCTGTGATGCGATTTCCTTTAATTTAATTGTTTACGAGTTTTGATCACCGCCAGTTGTTGTTAGCTTTTTAAGTTGATATTTTTCGGTATTGTTGAGCCAAATAATAACAATTTCTTTACGTTTCGGCCTACTGGACAATTTTAGCCATCTTCAGTAAAAAAAAATTGTGTCGCCGCGTGCTTCCGTTACGGCTGTCTTACTAAATTTAGCACGCGGCACGCGGCGACACAATTTTTTTTTCCTGAAGATGGCTGAAATTGTCCAGTAGGCCGAAACGTAAAGAAATTGTTATTATTTGGCTTAACAATCACTGAAAAATATCAGCTTAAAAAGATAACTTTAATTTAATTGATAATTGATGATGAATTGGGTCTTTTTTACATTTAAGTTGATTAAAATTAATAAAAATTACCAATCCTATCATACTTTACTAAATTACAAAGTACAAATCTAAATTTTATATTGGTCAAAAAAATTATAATTTAGGAAATCCTTTCAAAATTTAAAAATTCTGTGAAATCTGTGAATTATTCAAAATTGTGTGTTCTGTGTGACAGATTCTGTGATGAAAATTTGCTAAAAATTTTGTAAAATTACAGATTTTTCTGTGATTTTGAGTTGCTCGTGAAATGCCATTCGGAACAATCGAGCTGTGCGCTTATTCCCTACGGTGTTGAATTTTAAGGGGGAAACAGTGATTCGGATTGCCTTAAAACAAACTCGAAACATATAAAAGGGAATGTGTTACGATCTTCTGTGTGTCGTGTTGGGGAAAACAATAATTAATCAAATTATCCCAAATTAATGAAAATGGCGGCTAGTGTTAATGTTAACTTTTTGTCCCGGGAATTCTGGTTGAGTGATCAAATCAATTTTGGTTGTTCTGATAGAGATGCAGTGAAATATCAAGTGAAGGCGCAGTTTTTTTTTTCGGCTAGATTACGTGTTATCCGAAGTGAATACTTAAATAGCATGATTGAAAATAAGAGTGATCTGAAAGTGAATTTTTGAAATTCGTCGATTTTTTTATCATTTGCTCCGCTAATTGATCAAAGAGGAGAGCCTCAAAGAACGGCATTATGTGTGTGCGTGTGTTCGGCTAGTGAGAAATGGAGAGAACTGACAGCACTAAGTGACAGTGCTGTGGCTGTAACCGTCGTTGAGAGTTTTAAACCACATGACGTGTGAACGTGCACCGCAGCTGAGAAGCAACTTGGTGAGATCTTTCCTTGTTATTTTGTAAAGAAAATATTTTTTGTACCAACGATACTGGGCATGAAAATTTCTTGAAATTGTGGTTTCAGCTTTTTATTTTCCTTATTCATCACTTTACCATCAATGTTGATATTGTTCAGATTTCAAATCAAATTCTAAGCTGTCGATTCTGACTCGCCAAATTGTTCATTAATTGTTACCTATCCTTTGATTCCCTTCATTCAGATTATTTGAGCCAATTTAGATGCTGCTGTTTAAATATGTTTGCCTCACATCTGCTCTCGTTGCAAAGGATTTTTTTTTTAATTTTCTAATGCTCTCGGTTCGAGAAACTTTTTATAATTGAAAATAAATGTAGATGTTACTTCGTTACAGTGTAGTTAATTGATCCTAGAGCTATTTAAATGATTTATTAGTTAACCATACCACTACAATAGTTAAAACGGTTCTCAATTCTTAAAGATTTCTAAACGTAACTTAAGTTTTTTTTTGTGCAGGTTTTTCAATGTAAATAAAATTCTAACGCTTTGTAACATGCTTAACAAAATAATTATTCGTATTTTGTGCCGATGATCAAATCAATCTTTTTTTCACTGTTACAACAACCTAATTTATTTCTCTTAATATTTATCATATTATATGTTTTTATATCGTGTTGATTAAGTCAAATTTCTGATATTATATGTTTTTTATATTTAACACTTTTTATTATATGTTTATTATATTTAATATTTATTATAATTCATTTATATTATATTGCATTGTTTTTACATATTTATCAGAGGGAATGCATCTGGGGATAACCCAAGGAAATTATTGCAAGCGGAGTGGATTGCCAACCATTGTAGGTTTTTATGGGTTGGATGCCTTCTCTCGACGAACCATCGGCCGTGGAAGCCCTAGAAGTCAATTCGAAGGCCAAGCCACACAGACATAGGCTGGACCTTGCTACCGATGGGGGAACCATACATACATACATACATTACAGATTTTTCTGTGATTTCGGCAACCTTGTCCCTGACTGTGGCTCGGTGCATAGTTGGAGTATGGGAAAGTGATGATGATTGGAAGAAAACAGTAGCCATCTTTAACGCTGTCAATTTTTAAAGCTCTGATTAAAAGGTCAATGGATTAACGCACAAGGTATAGTATTCAGTGATTCTGTAATATTTACTGAACACTTGTGAAATTTTTGAAAGCTTAATAAAGGCAGCCGATCTCTCAACAGCGTGTGATTTTATTTACCTACCTATGCAGGCTAGAAAGATCGTTGATTTTTAAAGTATAAAAGTTTGTACGAATGCAATTGTATAATTGCCTTTAACTTTCAAGGGAGCATTTTCACATATTTTCCTGTACCTGATGATAAATCCACAAACCAATTTGACTTCATCATTCAACCCATACGCTGCCATAGAAGCTAGAACGACAGTTAAACCAGTTGGAAGTTGTCGTACTTTCAATCAAATTGTCACTAAAAATTACAATTGATTCGTGAAAACAACGATTTTTTTTATCTCCTAAATGCACGACCGTTAATCCCAAGATTGATTTATAGACTGTCTCAACTCGTCATCTTGATACGCTTTTCTCTTTCTTTCGTTATCAACTTGCTATTATCGCTTCCATTCTCTCAATCTGTTTCTCCCGGGCGCGTCACGCATCTGGGTATTTTCTATTAGATCCTACTATCACTACAGTAGATAATTCAATATTTTTAATCAGCCGTGGCCATGTTCATTATAAATTTTATGCATCGGTTATGAATATCAAAGATTTTTTTCCGTAAGTTGAAATTCAGAAGAAAAGAAACTAAATTTTGATGAAACTTAATTAAACTTGTTCGGTCTCCTCAATTAGTTCCACTTTCAATATTGCATATAAGCCCAAATCATTTATTATATTATATAATTTACTGGGGAAATCCCGTTTACAGTTTGCACTTGACACCTGACAAGTCAAGCACGTCTCTCTCAAAATCACTTCCTCGATTCGCAAATATAAGCGACAATGCAAAATCATCCCGCCTACGTGAACAATTTGTAAAAACAGCTGAATACGACTGCAAAGCTTGACATAACTGCAATATTTGAGGCTCATAACTGCCTTATATTAGTTGATTAAAAATTTTCGCACATTTTTTTCACCACTCAGTGCAATTCAAAATGCAGTCAATCAACGAGCTCGTCATGTCAACACAGAAAGCTTTCTAGCAACAAGGCGCTATTTTTTTTTCGGAGGCTCCACCCAAAGCTTACATTTCATTAGCTAGCTGACCAATGTCTAATGACTAATCCGTTAATCAACCGCACATTTGCCGGAACCTCGTGCTTGCTGTCTGCGGCCGGTCGACCTGTTCGACTGCCAGATAGTGGTTATCGGTGGGCGTGTGGCTTAACCACTTACTCTAATCCAACCCAACCGACTTGGGGGTAAAACTCGGTGGACCACATAACCTAATGAAAACATACAAGCAAAACAAGGCCATTATTTATAGACTCTGGTTTTTGAACAAGCGTTTACAACCAACACTTTGAGGTATGTAATGCTTTTGGATAATTTTATTTATGGAAAAAGTCAGCTACCAATCAAAGACCATAATTCAAATGCCTGGGAAAGTTGAGACTTTTCCACAGATTGGCGCAAATTTGAATGTGGTCTATTTGTCATGTATTGAAATGGAGAGGTCATAAATCTATACTTGACCAGAGAGTGTTTTACCGTCACGTATGGCTAAATCGAACAAGGAAGATGAAGTCTTGTTACAGTGAGGGGCAAAATAAAGTGTCCAAATTATTTCTTATCATTTCTTTTATTTTTCTGGTTAAATTCACCGAAAACACATGGTAATCATTTTTAAAATATTGTTAATTGTGTTCTTTTTAATTTTTGTTGATGTTGCGCTGGTAAAAAAAACAATTTTTTTCTGATAGGAAAAAAAAACAATTAATATAAAAAAAAACATGGGCAAAATAAAGTGTCCAACTCAAAAATCAATATAATTTCGATAAGTTTCCATCGCGAGGCCCCTCGAATTTGTTTGTTTTGTGTATTTTGACGTTTCATAAACAACTGGCTTGGCTCTGGAGTATTCAAACAGGTGTCTACATTCGAATAAGTTGTAAATTTGGAGAACGCATAAATTTCTGGTTCCATTCCGTTGTCCATCCGGAAACTGGTTGTTCGTGATGTGAATAACGGTCAAACGCACCGGGAAGTGGCCAAGCACTACGAAATCAGCAAGACAGCGGTATCAAAAATCATGAAGAATATGAAAACGTTCGGATCGGAGATGGATCGCCCAGAAAGAGGACTGAAGCCCAAGACAGATGCGAGAACGGACAAGAAAATCATTCTTGAAGTGAAGAAAAACGCAATAATAACGATCCGTCAGATACAGGAAGAGCTCCAATTTTCGGTATTGCGTTGTACTGTCCGTCGCTGCATCCATGCAAAGGAGCACCATAGAAAGATCGCAGTGAGAAGGCCTTTCATCAGCCAGGTGAACAGGGCTAAGCGGCTTAAGTTCGTCAAGGAACACGCTGATAAACGGCTCGAGTACTGGAAAATATTGTTGTGGGCCGACGAATCCAAATTCGAGCTATTCAACCGGAAGAAGCGGGATCATATGTGGCGCAAGTCGGATGAGGAGCTCCAAGATCGCCTTATCCAAGGAACAGTCAAGCACGGAGGAGGTAACGTGATGGTGAGGGGGTGCTTTTCTTGGGGTGGGGTGGGCAATTTGGTAAAAATTGACGGAATCATGATAGCTGAGTCATATTCTAATATCCTGCGGGAAAACCTCGAGGTATACCTCATCAAGACGGGCCTCGAAGAGCGCTTCGTTTTACAGCAGAATAACGATCCGAAGCATACGGCCAATCCGATGAAGTCATTTTCCCGTTCCTGCCGCATCTAACCCCTTGAATGGCCCCCACAAAGTACTGATCTGAACCCCATTGAAAATCTGTGGGCCTTCCCCGATGCTCTGATTGATAAGACTGGTGTGACAAATTAAAAATACTTATTTTGATGCCATGGAGCATGCGTGGGAGGAACTCGACCCACAACACTTGCACAACCTTGTTGAAAGTATAACGAAGCACTTGTAGGAGGTGTTGAAGGCCGAAGGAGGCCATACCCATTATTTAATCGTTCTTGTTTGCCTTCAGTTTGAATCAATTTGAAGCTGTACCGATCTGGACACTTTATTTTGCCCCTGTTTTTTTGGAATATTAATTGTTTTTTTTCTATCAGAAAAACTTTTTTTTTAACAGCGCAACGTTAACAAAAATTGAAAAGAACATAATAAGCAATATTTAAAAAATGATTGCGATGCGTTTTCGTTGAATTTTAACCAGAAAAATAAAAGAAATTGAAAAAAAAATAATTTGGACACTTTATTTTGCCCCTCACTGTATGTCAACTGGTACAACGAGAAGACCTACATACTTCGGACGTCCAGCTTGCCTCAAAAATTTGTTGAAAAGAGTCCGACTGTGACTCTAGGTATTGCTTCAAGTTGATTGCAACTGAACAGTCGTTGAGCAGGTCAAGACGAGTGCAAATTGGCAGTTTTGTGCCAAGAAAGAGGCAAATTCAAAACAACACTGTCCGGTCGGTCGGGAACAATCTGACAGGCAACTCTCAATGAATGGTTGAACAATTAAATCTAAAACACCCTCTCGATGATCGACGCTCCGCACCTCACTGATGACATAATTATGGTGGTTAATTTGAAAATGAAGAAAAATGCTAGACACACTTTGGCAAACGTTTTTAAGAGCAATAGGTGGCAATTAGTGTAACTTAGTAGAATACCTTTATTAGTGAATAAAAAATGAACATTAAAATCCACTTCAATTTGATTGGGAACTTTAAATCGAAAGCCTAATTGTGGGTTTGTAACTTCAGCTGTTGCATTTGCATTTTGAAAACACGCCTTCCAAACTCACTGAACAACTGTTCAACGAAACGTCATAGCTTGGTGGTTTGTTTTTTTTTTTTTCGTTTTGGCTAATTGGTCCAAATTTAAAAACTAGAACGCAGCACCGAAACTTATGCAACATTTTGATTTATTACATTGCATCAAACCACTCATCTTTGATTTGACGTTTAATCAATAAATTTTTGTTAAATAGCAAAACACTATTGCCCAACATGGAAATGACTTCCAATCAAAAAATTGTACATTTTTGTAATTATTTAAGAACATTTCATTACTTCACATTGCATTAAATCATACTACAAATCATCACAGTGCATAACTTAACACATTAGGGACCGCGAAGAAATCTAAGCCGGGAAGCACTTGAATTTGGCATTCTTTATTTCAGAAACAACTCGACCAAATCCTAAAAAATTAATTTACCTTTGAATTACTGCAATTTTTTGTGTTAAATTTGGTTGTATAATGTTTAATTATGGAATTCATGACATTTGAGTTATGCTTCTAAGAATAGCACACTAGCAGCAAGTGAAAAAGCGAGATATCTTGCAGTTAGTCCGCAATGTTTTAATATTGCATTAGAAAACATTACAGTACATTAAATTACATTACATTACATTACATTACATTACATTACATTACATTACATTACATTACATTACATTACATTACATTACATTACATTACATTACATTACATTACATTACATTACATTACATTACATTACATTACATTACATTACATTACATTACATTACATTACATTACATTACATTACATTACATTACATTACATTACATTACATTACATTACATTACATTAGGGTTAATTATAGGGGAGAGTGGAGTAACACTCTGAATATCTCACGTGTGTGTTGAGAAAAAAATCTCAATCCAACTGTCATCGCCATCGCTTAGCTTAGGCATATTTTTCTATATGTTGTTAACTTAAATACGCATCATATGCTTCTTTTATTTATCCAGCTTGAAAAAAAAAATAAATAAATAACTTACATAATTAAACAAGCATCCGCTAATTGCATCGATGGAGAACCTAAAGTTCATAACAAAAATGTGCTCATACGCTTATGATCTTAGTTGTGTCATGTTTTATCATGTGGAAAAGGAATTTTTGATGAAAAATAGATAAGTTACACAAACGCAATCAATTTGTAAATCCTAGCTTGCGGGGAATAGTGGTCCACATTTTGTGGGGTATCTTGGGCCACCTATATTTTTATGTTTTCTTACCCCATTAAAAGAGTTATGAAAAACATTTTGTCCTTCATACATAAGGATTTTTGCCGAAACGTTTGCGAGCCAGGTTTTAGGAATTATTCGTCTGTTCCCTATAGACTTGAAAACTACTGAACCGTTTTACGTGAAACTTTGCATATGAGGGTATCGGAGGCCGGAGAAGGTTTTTATAATTGTTGGGGAACCCTCCCTCTTTCTGGAAGGGTAGAGGGGGTCTTTCATATAAAAGTAATAAATCTGTATAACTCGAGAGCTGATCAAGCAAATCGAACCAAACTTGGCATGGATGGCTACTTGGGTACGAGGAATATTTCAAGAATATTTGGTACCCTCCTTCCTTCCAGTGGGGAGATAGAAAGGGGGGAGGGGTCAAAACATAGAATGTTTTACATTACTGGAGAACTAATCAAGGTAATGGAACCAAATTTGGCATGGAAGGGTAGTGGAATACGAGAAATAGTTCTATGATGTCAGACCCCACCCTCCTTCCAGTGGAGATACAGAAAGGTAGGAGGATACCTTTTTTTGTTGCCTAACTTGAAAACTATTCCCGCAAACGAATCCAAATTTGGCTTGGAATTTGGGTATGATAAATAGTTCTATGAAGATATGGTACCCCTGTCTCCTTCCAGTGAGGAGATAAAAAGTGGGGAGGGAGCTCCTTTACTTTTTTCATCGCAACTGGAAAACTAATCGAGCAATTGGAATCAAATTTGGCGTGGAATGGTATTTGATTACGAGAAATGTTTCTATGATATTTTGAGAATCCGCCGTTCTTCCAGTCCAAAAATCTTAAGGAAGGAGGGTGCTCCCATACAATTTTTTACTTACTTACTTACTTAATGATCCCGCGCCGATCCACCGGTGCATAGGGCCGTTGTAAAAGACCTCCACTGTTGACGATCCGGAGCCAGCGTCTTCACCTGATTCTCGTCGACAGTTCGGATTTCAGCGGTTAGGCTTCGCCGCCACGAGTTTCTGGGTCTGCCTCTTCTTCGATGACCTTCTGGATTCCAATCTAGCGCCTCTCTGCAAATCTCGTTTTCATCTTTCCGCAGCGTGTGCCCAATCCATCTCCACTTACGTTCCCGAATCTCGATTTCTAGCGCCCTTTGATGGCACCGGCGATGTAGTTCCTCATTTGAGATCCAGTTGCCAGGCCACCAAGCGCGGATGATATTCCGCAAGCAGCGATTTACAAAAACTTGCAGTTTTCGCGTCGTTACCGCATATGTGCACCAAGTTTCGCACCCGTACAGCAATACGGATTTGACGTTTGAGTTGAAGATTCGGATTTTTGTTCGTAGAGAGATCTGGCGTGACCGCCAGATGTTTCGGAGACTCGCAAACGCAAATCGGGCCTTTCTGATCCGGGTTTCGATGTCTTTCCTGGTACCACCATCAGGCGTTATCTGGCTACCAAGATACTGGAAGCACTCCACTTTCTCAACTTATTGCCCAGCTACCATGAAACTGGAGGGATTTGCTGTGTTGATCTCCATCGACTTGGTCTTTCCGACATTGACTTTGAGACCTGCTGCCTTGGAACTTTCGGTGAGGTCGTCGAGTTTGCTCTGCATATCCGGTTGTGTTTGGGCGAGCAAAACAATATCGTCAGCCAGGTCAAGGTCGTTCAGTTGCTCCATTGTTGTAGGATTCCACGGCAATCCTCGGTTCGGTGCACAGTCGATCGATCCAGTCAGAATCTCATCCATTACGATGAGAAAAAGTAGCGGTGATAAAATACATCCTTGTCTCACTCCAGCAGTTACCGGGATTGGTTCGGACAAGACACCGTCGTGCAAGACCTTGCACGAAAATGCCTCGTACTGTGCTTCGATGAGATGGACTAGTTTCTCTGGGACCCCTCGTCGCCTTAGAGCCGCCCAGATGTTTTCATGGTTCAGTCGGTCAAATGCTTTTTCAAAATCAACGAAAACCAGCAGAAGAGAGTCCTGGAATTCGTTGATTTGTTCCAGTATGATTCGTAGCGTTGTGATGTGGTCCACACATGATCTTCCGGATCGGAATCCAGCTGGTTGCCATCGGAGTGTAGCGTCAATTTTCTCCTGGATCCTGTTCAGGATCACTTTGCAGAGTACTTTGAGGGTTGTACAGATCAACGTTATGCCTCGCCAGTTACCGCACTCTGTCAGGTCTCCTTTCTTCGGGACTTTTACGAGGATACCCTGCATCCAGTCGGCCGGGAATGTTGCAGTATCCCAGATGTCAGCGAAAAGACGGTGCAACATTTGTGCTGACAGGGCAGGGTCGGCTTTCAGCATTTCAGCAGGGATGCAATCGATCCCAGGTGCTTTGTTGGATTTCATGTTCTTGATTGCCGCTTCTATTTCAGCCAGCGAAGGCGCTTCCGAGTTGACGCCATTTATGCGACTTACTGTTGGCGCTTCGAGCTGCGGATTCTGTTGGCCATCGCTATTCGTGACTCGGAAGAGTTGTTCGAAGTGCTCAGTCCATCGTTTGAGCTGATCTGCTCGATCGGTCAATAACTGACCTGCTCGGTCTTTCAGCGGCATTCTTGCATTAGTCTTTGCACCACTTAGGCGGCGAGAAATGTCATAAAGTAATCGGATTTCTCCATTGGCGGCGGTTCTTTCTCCCTCTTCGGCTAGGGAGTTTGTCCAGGCTCTCTTGTCTCGTCTACAAGCTCGTTTAACTGCCTTTTCCAGCTCCGTATATCGTAAGCGGGCGGCTGCTTTGGCTGACCCGGTACATGCCTGCTCAATTCCGACTTTCGCCTTTCTCCGATCATCGACCATCCTCCAAGTTTCATCCGACATCCATTCACTTCTTCTTCCACAAACTTTACCAAGAGTACCATGGCTCGTCGTGATAAAGGCATTCTTGATTCCACACCACTGTTCTTCGACTGTTCCGTCTGTCGGCAATTCCGAGGCTCGGGATTCTAGCTGTTCAACGTATGTCCTTTTCACCTCTGGATTCTCCAACCGGCGGACGTCGTATCGACACCCGACTTTCTCCAAGCGCCGTTGGACACGCGCAGCTCTCAGTCGTATTTCGCCAAGGACGAGGTGATGGTCAGATGCAATGTCTACGCTTCGTTTGTTGCGGACATCAAGGAGGCTCCTTCTCCATTTTCGGCTGATGCAGATGTGGTCAATTTGATTTTCTGTTCGGCCATCTCGGGATACCCAAGTGACCTTATGTGCTGGTCGATGGGGGAAGAGCGATCCACCGATCACCATGTTGTTGTTGCCACAAAATTCTACAAACAGCTCTCCGTTTTCGCTCATCTGTCCTAGACCATGGCGCCCCATGATGCGCTCAAGGTCCTGATTGTCGGAGCCAATCTTTGCGTTGAAGTCGCCCAAATGGATTTGAATGTCACCCTTCGGAATTTTCTCTACCACGCTGTTCAGGTGACTGTAAAACTGCTCTTTCTCCTGCAAGTCGGCAACGTCAGTTGGCGCATAACACTGGACCATTGTAAGGTTTCTAACCCGTGTTCTGAATCTGGCTACGATTATTCTTTCGTTTATTGGTTCCCATCTAATGAGGGCCGCGTAGGCCTGCGGGCTTAACAGGAAACCAACTCCTCGTTCCCGAGTAGCATGTTCTCTTCGTATGCCAGAGTAAAGCAGGACTTGCCCGGATTGTGTCTTGTGTTCTCCAGTATTAGGCCAACGGACTTCGCTCAGTCCCAGAATTTCAAGCTTGAGGCGGCTAGCCTCTCTAGCAAGTTGTTCCAGTTTGCCTTGTTGTGCAAGGGTTAAAACGTTCCATGTTCCAATTCGTGTCCGTGTTTTCGTGCTAAAAGTCGTCGCCAAAGCTCCAGGTCGGTCATTTCTTTCGGATTCCGTAACAATTTCAAGTCGGGAACAGTAGGTTGTTAGCCTAAAGTCCCTATCCCGCGATGGGGCTGCCATCTTGGACTTAGCTGGCGGGAGCCGCATTTCATAAATTCAGCCGCTTGCTGCAAGACAGACGCTGTTTGAGCCGCCCCTGACCTGGAGAACAGACGCTCGGTTGTTGTTGCACGCCGCCCCTGACCTGGGGAACAGACGCGTGCGGCCACCTTCTCAGTCTGCATGCGACCAAAGCATCCACCGGGGTTGGGTACCCGATCTCCGCTTAGGTTACTCGCACCCCAGCCGGCACCGCGGGGAGGTAGAGATACACTATGGGGTCTCGTGTTGCACATTATCCACCATTTACCACCATTTAATCGTGTTGCACATTATCCACCATTTTTACATCAGTCGATAATTTACCCAGCAAATGGAACCAAATTTGGCTCATGAGGGTATTTAACACAAGGAATATTTCTGCGAATATTTGGTACCTACTACTGCTTCCTTCCAGTGGGGTGATAGGAAGGAGAGATGAAGGCTGCTTTACAATTGTTCCCATAACTCGAGAACTCTTCGAGCAAATGGAAACAACTTTGGCATGAGAAAGCATTTGGATACATTAAATGGTTATTTGCTTATTTGCTTCTTTCTCCTACAATTGAGGATACAGTTAAGGAAGACGGGAGCTCACATACGTTTGTTTGTTTTGCATGAACCAAAAACTTATCTAACAAATGGAATCAAATATAACATGGAAACTATCATACAATCGAGCAAATGGAACAGAATTTGGCATGGAAGTGTATTTCAATACACAGTAGGTTTGATCTTGATCCCCTCCTTCCAGATGAGGATAGGTAGCAAGAGGGGCTCCGATACATTTGTTTGTTTATTTGTTTATTTCTTTATACATATTTAATAGCATAGCTTGGTGATTCAGCGGAACGGTAAAAAGTGGGAAGGAGGTCACTCATAAAATTTTTCTTAATATTTCGATAACTAATCGAGAAAATGGAACCAAATTTGCATGGGAGCATATTTGTGTACGGAGAATGTTTCTTAGATGGTTTGAGACTCCCTTTTCTTGACAGAGGAGATATAAAAAGTGGGGAGAGGGTCACCTATTTTTCGAATAACTCGATAACTGATCAAAAATGGAGCCGTATTTGTATACAAGAAGTGTTTTTCTGATATTATGAGACCTCCCTTCCTTCCATTAGGGATATAGGAATGGGGGAGGGGATAACTAACCCAAGTTGTATAATAATTCGAGAACTGATAGGTAAAATGGGTGTACCGTGACGATATTTTGTAGCAAAAAATTTGTTCGTGATAGTTGGAGACTTTTTCCACATTACAAAGGGACAGCGAAAATTTCCTTACAAAGAATATTTTGGCATAAGTTATAAACTTATGAGGCAAAGAAATCCAGAGTCATAAAAAGGATTAAAACACGTAATTAACACGTAAAAACACATACTAAATAAATTTTAAAAATAAAAAAAAGTTTAAATTTTATTTTAAGAAACATTTTAACAATTTTTTATTGAACTTTTTTGCAAATAAATGAAAAGTAAAATAATTAGGCACCACAAATTTCAATTAATTTTGGAGGTGTAGCAAAGCACACCGGGTCAGCTAGTTACTATATGAATTATGAAATTTCAGTTTTGGGTCAACTCATAAACTTTGCATTTGTTTTAGACAAATTTAGACTTAATTTTATTTTGTTGAAAATATTTGTTATTTTTATCACATCTTCTTATATATAAAGATGAGTTGGATTATATATGTTTGTATGCACCTTATACAAATCCACACCGCTTAACTGATCAGCCTGAAATTTGGCACAGTTATGTGTTTGGACCATGGTAAGGTTTAAGTAATAGTTTTGACTTTTGAGCCCCTCCCACCTGAGAAAAGGGATCCTCCCATACAACTTTCGTTTTTAATTCACACGAACCAAAAGTCATGGCACCTATTTTGCCAACCGATTTTCGTTTCCCTTGGCGGGTCTGTTTTCACCATCACCAAGGGATGGGCATTAGAAACGACCATCCAGAGTTCACGTGTACTGGAAAGCATATCAAAGCCTTCTCATGATCAAAAATTTAATGGCGACACTTTTGGCGGGCTTTTTTTCGTCTACTGTTCGTAGCTGATGTTCGTAAAAATTAAAAGTCTTCTTTTGGAATAAGAAAAACTTATCGCAAGTTAGGAATAAATTGATTAGAACAGTGGTTTTCAAAGTGGTCCCAACCGCCGCCTGGGGGGCGCTTAGAGTCCATAAGAATATGCAGTTGGTGAAGTATAAATACAATATATTTTTTTTCCTTTATTTATTATTTACAACTAAATAAATATAACAGGCTCCTGATTCGCAATCATATTGGGCCGAAAACTTCTTATGTTTGAATTTGTTTCATATACATAGGTAATAATTTTCTTTTTTGTCACATTAAAATCATTTCGTTTCATAGTTGTTACTTCGATAATTTGGGGGACATCCCAGGAAGTTAATCTTATCAGGACCATCTCTTGGGGTTAATCTTGTGGGTCTCGTATTGTGGGGCTCATCTCGTGGGGCTCATCTTGAAGGGCTCATTTTGAGAAATAAAAAATACAATTTATGATTCATCTTCATTATGAATTGACTTCTTTTAATAAAAACTAATGTTCCAGCTTTTAGGAACCAACAATTTTCATATTTTTGGAATTCCTCATAGGGAAAGAAACTATATTAAGGGATGTGAGTTGAAGGCTGCGATCTCAATGCTTTGAATGCCGTGTAGGAATTTATTCAAAAGGCAGGTTGGACAATTAAACGTGCGTATTCTGAAAAAAAGTTGAAACCAAATCCAACGCCTAAAACTTTTTAGTAATTAAATCTGAAGTTGTTATTTCATACAATTAAATTTCAGTGGTGACATTATAAATTTTGAGTTATTGATGGTCATCAATGTGTTCAATTCTACCATCCAATTATGAAAAAACTAGAGCCTTTAGTAGTGCAAATTCATACGAATGATTTCTAAGGATTTTTGCATTGATCACTCTTCATGATAACCAATGGAATAGTTCTGTCAAAAAATAGTAAAAATAGAAATGTAACTGAAATAAATTTTTCATAAAATTATAAAATGGGTGATTTCGGTTCTAATGTGATGTGATTTTTGATAACTTAAAAAACTATTAATAAAACTTTTAACATTTAAAACAACAATGTTTACAAGCCTAAGATATTGGATTTTCATTAGATTCATTTTAAGATTATATAAAAAGACTAAATCTATTCAAGTTTCCCAAAAAATTAAAGGTTAATAAGGTTGCCAGAATTTTTCCGGACGTATCCGGACCGAAAAAATCTGATCAATTTTCTGGCACAATCCACGTAGTTGATTTCAAAATGTTTAACCCAAAATCCGGGCAATATCCGAGCTAATTTGGTCCAAACCAAGGAATAATTCAGTAGAAATCAAGAAGAAAACAATTTAAATATTTTTCCACCAAATCACATCTGCGGATGTATTTTAGAATTTAAAAACAAGTCAGGGTAAAACTCGTTATAAAAAATTTCAGTTTTGAACGTAAAAATGGAAAATTTTAAAACTCAATTTGATTTTATGCTATGTTTTACAAATAAAGTGAATTAATCCAGGTGAAATCCGGGTGAAATCCGGGCTTTATCCAACGAAATCCGGTCAACCGGGCCGGACCGGATTTCCTTCAACTTTTGTGTCAAATATTCGAGCAAATCCGGATAAATCCGGGCAATCTGGAAACCTTAGTTTAAAATTTAGTTCTTGATTCGATGAATAGGCATTCAAGGGACATTATTTTAGCAAACCTTATAACTATAAGTTTTCCAATAATGTTAAAACGATAAACTTTGTTTAAAATCCAATCAAAACTTTAAAAAGGCTAACAAAACTTACAGAGCTTATATGGCAAAACATGGTCAAATTTGTTTAAATCATAAATAAAAAGCTTTCAAAATTTCGAAAAGTCAAATCAATTTTTATTCATCTTTTATCTGAGCCCGAACAAGGCCGGGTAAATCAGCTAGTTTTCTATATTTGTCATTAAACATATTTTTTAGATTTTTTTTTTATGTCTAGCCTTGTGTTATTATTTTTTTCAGTTTCGTGAAATTTTCGTGTTTCTTTTTATTTAAAATACTTAATTTTTTCGTTATTGTTCAGGGCTGTTATATTTATCAATATTTAGGAACGTTATAAAAAGTTATGATATTTGTCATAATAATAAGGGAATATTATATCACATGTGGGGATTTTATTTATTATCTGACGGGTTCGTGCCGTTATCTGAGTTTGGTGTCTTGAGATGAAAGTTGCATCATAAATTGGGCTATAAAATGGTTTTATTTGCTAAGTACTCGGTGATGCTGACGGTACTTTGAGGCATCATTAATAGCTTATTTAAAATTCTTTTTGTTGATTTCCTTTGAAAAATAACAGAGTCATGTAGCGTTGAAATAATGTTTTATTTTATTTAAAAAAATATATAACCAAATCTTACTCGAAAAATAAAATGTTATAAATCTGAAAAAATACATGTGTGTACACAAATAAGGTTGTAAAAATGAAGCCAATTTTCAAATATTGGGAAGATCTGAAGACCCCCGGCGCAAAATGTCAGATAATAAAAAAAATCCCCATGTGTCAAAATCGAATGATGCCAAAAACGAACGGGTATGTTTTGTTTTTAGCAATGCATTTTGCATAAAATTACATAAAATTGCGAAATTCTACCTAACGTTATCCAACGATAACAAACTACCAATTATAAGCTCGATATTGTTTTTAGAACCATTTTTTTTTTCATGTCATTCAATTTATTTAAAAAAAAACAAACATGAGAGTCAGGAAATATTTTCACGTAAATAATTTTGTAAAAGAGCTCAAGTTTAGTAGCGAATCACACGTTTATTTCAACCATAGACATGAATTAAGATCTTTACGCTTTTACCATCTCTTGGTGTAATCCTTTTCAAAAGAAAACTGTTCAAGCCAATTGTCATCAGCTTGAAGAATTTGTAGTTCCGGAAAGTTCTAGAATTTCTAGCAAATGATTGTTTCCACGTGCATCGAATGTTCTGGAATTTCTATTTTGTTCTATACAGTTTGCGCTCGCCTAAGATTCCAGAACCATCTTTTGTATATGAGTTTGCGCGTGGCTGGAACATTCCAGAAGGTTCGATGCGCATATAAATAGAGCCTCGCGTTGCAAGGCGAGTTGAGTTAAATTTAATCCGCGTTTTAAGTATCGTTAACCTTTCCAAGTTGTAAGTGTAAGGAGAAATAGTGAAATAAAGAGAAAACCCTCAAAGTTAAAGTGTTGTGTCGTCCTTTAATCTACCGAAACAGAAATACAGTCCACTGCCGAAACAAAAACAAAACAAAAAAAAAAAGTTTGGCCCCTGGGATCATAACGTGAGAAGGTCAACCCAGATTGGACTTACTTGAAAAATTGAATTTTACGATACTCACATCACAAAAGTAAAAAGAAGATCATATTTTCGGATGTTAAAAAGAGAGTTTAACACGATTTTATGATAACCTTGATTTGTTTACAAATGGCGCATTCACCTCATTCAAACATTGCAAACGATTTAACTTCATAAACCGTTAAGCGGCCTTTAATCTGTTTTTGAAGGTCCAAACAAATGAAGTTAAGATATCGATCTATTGATCGATCGTTGAAATCGGTTTCGACGAGTGAGTTCATTAAACCAAATCGAACAAATGAGGATCGCCCTTGATCGCAAATTGCCTAAATTTACACTTTGAGAATTGAAAACCATAAAGCGCCAAGAGTTTAACAAATTTCTGTACTTAAAATATCTGAAATGAAATAACTGTTCTAAACATAAAGTGTTATACCAAAATCATGTGTGTAAGGTAGTAATTAAGTACGTAAGTGAGTACGTAAGTAGGTTAATAAGTTAATAAATGCAATGAAATTGAAATTTACAAACATTTGTGAGTCAAATATTTCCTTGCCCACCTGCGAATTTGAAACTAGCACTTTATGATTGAGGCATTGCACACAAAACTGTTGGAGTTAGTATCTTCTCAACTCAAAGAGTGTTAATAGAGCAAATAACAGTTATTAGTAAATTGCGGTAGGTAAACTTTTGAAATATTTATTCAAAAAAGCGCTGCACCCAATCTACCGGTTGCGAAAACGGCAAACCGCCGCACCGTTTGAAATCAATAGAATGGATCAAGCTAAAGATCACCCCTTAATTACACACTGAAATGCAGATCAAATATGAGATCAATAGGCTCAGATCGGACTCCACGCGTCGAAAAAGGCCCATAAAAATGGATAGGTGCGAGTAGATATTATAACAACAACAAAAAAAACGCAAAAACCATGAGCTTTACAATCACCACCGAGAAGCGACACATGGGGTAACCCGGCAAGATACCTCAAGTCAACCTGAAGAGACCCCGCGAAGCGATTTCACAAGATCATTTTCTGCTAACATACATATTAACCGGGAGCAATTATTTTCTATAACGCTTTTTGTTGCCGAGAGGGCTCATTTCGATTCGAGAAAAAGAAGAACAAGTGTCGTATTACTGGTGTTTCCAAAGGCCGTAGGCGAAAAACAAAACAAAAAATGGATCACCACTCCGAGTGCTTTTCAGAGTTCTGCTGCCGGCGAAGATCTATCCTGCTGCCCTGCTTGGATAAATTCAAATACGTGATCTGGATCGAGAAACAAGAGATTGTTTTATAGGTTATGGTAATCGATTACGCAAGCCAGAAGAGCAATTCTTTGAGCCTACGGCGCTACGTATTACTCACTCGCAGGGGGTCGCCACTTAGACTTACCCGATTTTTCGTGTGAAACAAACAGTTTGCAAAGCCATACATGATGGATTGAATTTGTTTCTATGCAGTGATGCCTGGTTTTATTGGTTAACCTTTATCCGCTCTTGAGTGTCACTTTTTGAACACTATTGGAAGTTTGGCGGCTTAAATCTTCATTTTTTTTTAAATAAACTATTTATTAAAGCTCATTTCTTAGAATCTAAATACAATTAACAGATGTTCAAACTATTTCCAAAATGTCTCTCCAATACAGCCTTGTTCCATCTTTTCTCTCTAATACTTTTTTTGAAAACAACAGGTTACAACGAGGGAATCTTTCTAAAACAAAAGCTATATAATGAATTACTAACCATTGTAACGCTTTGCTTTCACTTGTTCTTTTTACAGGTTCGAAAATATGTCTTCAATATTCACGAATTCTACTCCCATACGCGACCTGATAATGTTTTCTGTCCATTCCTTGATATCAAGAATCGAAGAGCACGATTGTATTCGATGAAAATTGCTATCTACCTCATTACAAATTTCGCACATTTCGTCAACGGAATTCCTTACGCCATACTGCAATAGTTTTCTCTTATTTGATATGAGGTCATTTAACAGCTCGAATATTTTTGAGCGATCTCTTGCTTGCAGGAATGTGCAACTTATATTTTTCCACACATGGTTCCACTCTATTTCTGGGTATAATTCCTCTACTTTTGGAGTCCAGTTTTGATTTTTAATAAAATACCCATATAACATCGGGCACGTTTTCAAATCTAAATCCTCTGGTATTTGATTTCCTTCTAACAGCCATTCTCTGCCATTTCTCGTTATACGTGCATTTCTTCCAAGCTCAATCAAATATTTCTCAGCGCCATTTTTCACTACGCTTTTCAGAAATAGGGCTTTGCATTTTGATTCTGGATCATGAAAATTCATTCCACCTTTTTCATATGGTAAAAATAGTTGACATCTGTCCACTCTGAAAACATTATTCTTCCATATGAAAGCTCCAACAGCTGCTTTAATTTTTGCCAAATGAACATTTCTAGGAGGGAAAATTTGTGCTGTGTACCAAAGTTTTGCTAGAACAAAGGTATTGACAAACCAGATTCTTTCCAATAAACTCATTTTTCTGAAATTGTTCAATGATAATCTGTGCTTAATATGCGTAACAAGTTTTCCATAGTTTTTATCAATGCTTTGACCTCATTGAGTTTTGAATATTATGGCAAATTTTTGAAGTTCTTGCGTCTCTCGTATTAGATTAGGCCCACTAAAGCATCCATTTATTCTCAAATAGGAAGATTTCTTCAAGTTAAGATTCAAACCCGTAAAACTGGTGACAGAATTAATGATTTGAATAACCAAATCAAATTCTTCACAGCTACGTACAAACACGTTCAGATCATCTGCATATGCAATAACTTTCAGATTCTTATTGAAAGCAACAATTACACATGTACTACTCTCAATTTTCCTGATCAATGGTTCCAAATACAAAATGAACAACAACATGATCAAAGGGCAGCCTTGCCTTACCGATGCTTGTATTTTTATTTCTCTCGACAGAAATCCATTGAACAACACACGTGATGAAGCTAACGAATAGATTCTTTTCAAGCACAATATCATTTGCTCTGGAATTTCAAATTTTTGTAGGACGTTCCAGAGCAAATCATGCTGTACTCGATCAAAAGCTTTTTCGAGGTCTAAACTAAGTAGAAAACCTTTTACTCTTTTGTTTTCCATCGATTTTGTAAGAATCCTTCGAATATCTTGCAGATTATTTATAGAAGAACTGTTAGAGATGCAAGCGGTTTGTCCCGGTCCCAATAGTTTTTCTGTTTGGTTTTGCAATCTCACAGCTACTATTTTAGCGAACAGTTTGTAATCTGTATTTAGCATAGTTATGGGTCGCCAGTTATCCAGATTTTCTCGATCTCCATTTTTCGGAACCAAGGTGATAATTCCCTCCGAAAATTCTTTAGGCGCTAGATATTCACCTGTAAAATATCCATTGTAAATATCTACCAAATCTTCCTTCATAATGTCAAAAAACTTCAAATAAAACTCAAAAGTCAGCCCATCAGGCCCTGGAGATTTCTTTTTGCTGCACATATTAAGAACATTAGAAATTTCTGCGGCAGTTATTGGCGAGCACAATTCATTCCTATCATCATCTCCCAGTTTGTTTGAAATACTTTCTTAAAAGTACTTGCATCATCAACTTGGAAACCATTTTCGTTAGTTTTGAAGCGATTTGAGAAATGTTCATGAATCAATATTCCCAGTTGTTCATTGTTCAAAACATGGCCATGAGTATTTTTGATTCACATTTGCATGACTTGTGGCTCCTCTATGAATTTGTTTGGAAACTTGGAAAACGCTCAACTTCTCACCCTGCTCAAAGGAACATTTCTGGTAATTTTCGAACATAATTTTCGATTCTAGAATTCTCAATTTCCATCAATTTAGATTTGACAATGTTGATATCTTCAGATAAATTTTCGCCTGCTTTCTGCCTCTCAAAATACTGGAAAAGTTTTTGTAGTTGACTTCCTTTCTGTTCTCTTATTCTGCTATTTAGAACCCAACTTTCGTTTTTGAAAAATTGTTTAACTTTTTTCTTGAAGCAACGGTGCCACCAGGTTTTGCGATCGGTCATGTATAAATTTTGTTTGTTTGAGTCTTTGATATTCGAGTTTGAATCTCGAGACAATATCTGTAGAGTCTAACAGGGATGGATTAAGTTTCCAATAACCCCTGCCACTAGTTATAAGTTCATCCTGCGCAGCTTTTACTTTAATCAACACTGCACAATGATCCGAAAATGCAACTGAAACTGTGCGAATATCTATAATATCTTTGAGAATGGAATCAGGTGCATAAAACCTATCAAGTCTAGAAGCAGAATCGCCACGAAAGAAAGTAAATTCATTTTTTTTCATCAATTTTGCTACATCTCTCATTTCAAACAAATCTACCAAATATTGCAAGCCAGCACAATAATTTTTTGCTCAGCCTTTCGTATCACATTCATGTAGCACACAGTTGTAATCTCCGCCTATAAGCGTACCTTTAGTGTTAGATTTATGCATGTGTAAAGATAAACGGTTTGTAAAAAGATCATTCCTCTCTCTTCGAAAATTTGTTCCTGAATGTGCGTAAACATTTACAATATTTATCTTGTTTACTACTACTGATACTATTCTTCCAATCAATCTAAATGCATGGTGAGACGGTAGCGTTTGATATTTCAAAGGATTTCCTAATAAGTATTGCAGTACCAGTACCTTCAACACAGTTTACCAATGCATGGTGAGACGGTATAAAACTAAAATTATCATATGCCACCTCCTCCAACATAACTATGTCAACGTCGTTATCCATAAATAAAATCCCTCAATAAATTCTGATTTATTTTAGTGGTGATACTATTCAAATTGATAGTGCCTACTTTGTATGAGTATTTTATCATGACTCACCTAACCTCAATTCTTACACGTGTTTGAATCTAAGCTTACACCAAATATAATAATAGTAGTAATATTCCTCACTCCCCAGAAACTTGAAGGACACATGAAACGCGCCTCCATGTGAGGAAAGTTCTTACGAACATTAATAAATGCTATCGAGAAGACCTAAGTTGCCATAGACTGAATTTCAAAAGCTTCTGGCGAAAACTGTTAAAATCATTATCACCAAAACTTTGTGTCCCGATCCGACAATTATACAAGTATATCTACTATTTTTTTTTTCATAATATCTTTCATGATAAGTAAGTTGACTTCGTTAATAAATTATATACTCAAAATATGATTTTGATATATCGATTCAACATGTTTTGGAGTTTTCAAAAAATCAGATGTGCCTAAATAAAAAGTATTAAAAAGAGCTAATTCTACACGCAGAATTTTTTTGATTTCCATTTACCAAACGTGCTCCAAATAATAATAAAAATAATAATGATGATGTGGTCATCAATAAATCTCGAATCATATTGTAGAGTAGATTTTAAGATCAATTTACTTAGTAAATTGTTGCCTTTTTATAATTTCTTTTATGAAATATTCAGTATTGTCCCAAAAGTGAAATTTCCATCAATGATTGTTCCAATTCAAATGACATTAGAATCTGAAATTGTAGATTTATTAGCATACTCCGTCAGTCGGGACCTTTTTTCCATTCGGCAGAAAACAACACAAATTGAGAACCATAGCAACATACTTTGCTACACGAAGAAAAGTTGGAGTAGGCTGAAGTTCCTATGTTGAAAATAAAACATAAATAAAATTTTCTGCGTGGTCATAGAAATGCAAGTTCAAACACGAACATTTGTAGTTAAGACGCGAACCCACGGTTGATGGAAAGAATGTTCACATTTTCCTCAGTACCTCAATGCTTGAAATTTCCTTCTAGTAGGAACTTTCTCCAGGAGGTGGTGCTGATATACATGTCCTTGCTGAAGTATATGAAGCATGCTGAGAGTTACCAATGTTGATTATAATATGTTTGCTTACACTCTCGCCATGCGGTCGACTCGATGCCGTGTTTCTCGTTGTCATCGAGCGAGACCTTTTCGCTTGCAGCTTCAGCAGACTTGTAGATTCCGGTATAACCATGGACCTCTTCGCCACCCCTGCTTCTGAGCTTCCCGATTCGGTCTTGGAAACACGATTCCGCTTGGCTTTACCAGTTGGCTCGGTACGCACGAGTAACTGCTTCACCCCTCTCGATCCGGGTTCTGGGATGTTTTCAGCTCCACTCGTTAATGCCGGGAAAGCGGCATCATCTACTTGTGCGGGAACTTGTTGTTGATTTACTTTTCCACTCTCGATACCTGTTATGGGATGACCATACGATGCTAACCTCGCATTAACCGTATTCCGGGCTGGGCAATTCGCCTTCAAATGCTCGTTGGACCCGCATTTGAAGCATTTGTTCACCATGCCTTCATGGTACACTCTCGCTTTAATATGTTGAACGTACACCTGTGCCGGGATCTCCTCACGCAGTTCCATGTGCAAACCACGGACGCCATTCCAAATTAGGAACCCCAACTCTGCCGGATATCGTTCTCTCACCATCTGTTGAATGTTGCCGTATCGGGAAAATACAGCCGACACCAGCGTGTCGTCCAGTTCTGGAGGCAACCCAAAAACACGGACATATTTGAATATTCCATTTGCCTCTGAAGTTCCCACCGTAATTTTGGTTCCATCCGAATATACAAATTAAACGCATGGTCCCAGTTTCAGTAATGCGTCCTTCATTAACTTGTCTGTTTTAAACTTAACAAACAGACAATAATCCTCACGGTACATAGCTGCGAGGTCATCCGCCTTCCACCCTTGTCGTTTAAAAAGTTCAAAAATTTCTTCGTTCGAAGGATTTCTTGTATTTGGTCCGAAACGCAACTTCAAGGTGTTTTCTCGCACAACCTTCTTTTCCATTTTAACAAAAAATAGCACGTGTTTCTCAGAAAAATAACTGTCTTGCACACAATGAACGACCTTGAAAACTATTTCACAATTCAAAATATGCACAAAGGAGAAATACGTCTGCACAGTATCAAGTCTGAAAATGAACTGACACTATTGGAACACTATTGGAAGTTTGGCGGCTTGAATCTTCATTCAGAACCTTCCAAATAAAAAATAAACTTTCTGGGACCCTCAACGAATTCATGAAATCTTTAATTTTGCATCATTCCTTTTTTATGGACGCTCCCTGAAAGCCCAGACAAAAAAACTCCCTAATCAGAGCTTGAGTGTCAATTTGACACTCCTCAAATTACACCTCCAGAAATTTATTAATTAAATACATCACTAGCACAACCGGTGTGAAATTGTCTTTCAGGTGAATTTGATTGCAAAATGTTTGCGTTTATACCCTCAAATCCAGTGCAAAGTTGAATTTAGGTGTTAGAGAATCTGAAAAATTGTAAATTGCCGTCAACTTTTAAATTCACTTTGAAAATTTATTTGATAAACAGTTTTGACGGTTCATTGATTGAAAAGTACGGGTTTACACCACTTTTTACATTTTTGTGGTGATGATTTAAAAAGAAATATACATATATATCCTTGTGTCCAACGTTTAGTTTCTAACTTCAGCTTTCTTGAACACTAAATGATTTTTTTTTTGGCCATTTCGAAGCTGATCTACAGTTTTTTTTTCGAAAGCATGAATTTTCGGAATTTTTTTCTTAGACATTGAATAACGGAAAACTGAAGAGTTGTAGCTGAACATAACCTAAGAAACATATATGAGATACATTATTTACGGTTACGGGTTCAAAAACTATTAATTTTGTATAAATCGGTTGAGCATAAAAGAGACATAGCGGTTTTAGGTAGGAGTATAAATCAACACTCCAAGAACTCAAAAGGATAAAAAATTCTGCAACAGATGAAAGCTACCTTCGCCAAAACAACAGAATGCCAACCCTGCCAGCCTGGTCCCAACTATTAGATTCACGATTATGACAGTGAACCGAAGCTTCTCTGAACCAATAATTCGAGTCATTAAAATACTTGTCTATGAACTACGGTTGTTTCTGGCAGTTCAATGCGAAAGTACAGCTCAAGCAATTGTATCAGTACATTCTGTTCGTCCAAGAAGAAGTTATACTCACTACAAGTAAGTATACTGTATGGTCCCACTTTTAGCGATGAAGCAGATGAGGTAAAAAGTCAGACAGGCGTTATTTGGTGGAAGGTAGGTCGTTATGGTCCGATCTTCTTGTGATGCAAGGCCCTTTAAGTTGGTGTAACCCTTCAGCAGATGCTAGCTTTCTGGCGATGGCGAATAACGGAGAAATATTTCATTTGTTTTGTCTTTGTGGAGCTATCGGGTCGTGGCTGATGTGAGATGAAAGATGAATCATGTCTACTTACTTGAATGTGATGGACGTTTTTCCCGCGCATAATTAGCTTGACAGTTTTGCACGCCGCCCGCCAGACAGCTGTCCAGTGTTGAGTTAAAGTTTAGCAATAGCTTTCAGCTTATGATGACATTGTAGTATTCGTTTTATTATCCGATATTGGCGTCTATAATTCTTTTTAAAAATCTTTCAACTTGAAATGATTCTGAATAACCTACATACCTACCTGAGGGTCACCACTGTTGGAGATTCGAAGATCCATATGTGTCATATTTCAAGTCGATTTTGTATGGTAATCTCCCTTTTCCGAGATGGAAGGAAACTAACCAATGACACAAAAACACTTCTGCCTATCGTTTTCAAATAAGTTTAAAATGTATGGGAGTTATAAAGCAAACACTAGTGACACCTATTCTATTCTATTCTATACTATTTTATTTGTTTAAAGAGGATTTTAACCTTCGAGGTCATTCACCCTCTGTATCGAGGAATTGGTTATATTTCAATTTTTTAAGCTAAATTTTTAACCCTTCATTTCATGATTTTTTATTTTTTCTTGAAAAAATTCTCAATAGTACGCAATGATGAGTACATGAAGGGACAAATAATGAAAAAATATAATTTTCACACATTTCGAGTATTTAGCCAAAATATTAATTGTTGCAAATTTGCAACAACATGAAATGGTTATACCTTTTTTTTCCTCACACAAGACAGCTAGATATAAATGTTTACTCTTAGTTTATCTTGCACTCACCATAGTTTTAGCTCAAAAACTTCGTAAACCTAGTGTCTGGACACCATTTAGCTGGGGTAAGTACCTATGTTTGCTGGTTATCCACCATGGGTGCACGGATTCAACGAATTATAAAACCATTTATAACAAAATTAAAATTAAAAGCTAATTATTTGAAACGAGTAAAAAATCATCCTAATGATGATAACCTTAAAGAAATGCTTAAACACATAAACAAAAAACTTTGCCATAAAATGAAAACGTGTAAAAGGCTGTATTATGAACGATTACTAAATGATACTACCCACTCTAAACTTTGGAAAAATATAAATCAACTTTTAGGGAAATCTAAAACATCTTCACCGATCACTCTCACAGATGGCGAAGAACTCATTACAGGTCAAAAACGTGTTGGTGATAAGTTTAACAAATATTTCTCATCGATTGGATCAGATCTTACAAAGGAAATACCCATTGAAACTGAATATGATGTTTTGTCCAATATTAACGAAATCCAGAACTCAATTTTTCTGCAACCTACTGATGAAACCGAAGTCAATTCCGTCATTATTACCCTTAAAAACAAAAAAAAAGCTGTGGTCCCGATAGTTTTCCCGTAAGTGTGTTAAAAAATAATAGTACTATATTTTCTCACATTTTGAAAAAGTTTTTCAACTCAATAATTGAATCTGGAACGTACCCAGATTGCCTTAAAATTGCAAGGGTGACTCCTATATTCAAATCGTGTGATCCAGAAGATGTTAATAACTATAGACCAATTTCAAGTCTCAGCGTTTTTAGTAAAGTCTTTGAAAAATTACTGGTAAATAGAATAACAAATTTTCTTAATTGCAACCATGTTCTGTACAGTATGCAATATGGATTCAGAGCAGGTTCAAACACTCTTATCGCAATCTCTGAACTCGTGGATTCCATAATTAAGGACATCGATTCCAAAAATATTGTTGGTGCTTTATTCTTGGACCTAAAGAAAGCATTTGATACGCTTAATCACGGCATTCTTCTGGAAAAACTAAACAAATATGGTATAAGGGGTATTGCAAATGATTTAATTCGGAGTTATCTTTCAGATAGGAAGCAATATGTAGTAACGCAAGGAACAGAGAGTGATATGAGAAACATTAGTGTAGGCGTTCCACAAGGCAGCAATATAGGGCCTCTGCTCTTTCTTTTGTATATAAATGATATATGTAAACTCCCACTTATTGGTACAGCAAGGCTATTCGCTGATGACACAGCACTATTCTATACTGGTAAATCTCCGGACACTATTATTAATAACCTGGAACATGATTTACAATTACTATCTGTATATTTCAACAGCAATTTACTATCTTTAAACTACTCAAAAACCAAATATATGATATTTCGCTCGTCCAGGAAAGTTTTACCACCACATAGAGATCCAAATATGAACCAGTTTGTTATAGAAGAAGTAAAATCCTTCAAATATTTGGGTATTCATCTGGATAATACTCTCTCGTGGAATTGTCACATACAAAATCTTGAAAAACGAATTTCCCCGCTTTGTGGTGTTCTTTGGAGGTTACGAAATTTTGTGCCTAAACATGTCTTATTGAAATTCTATTATGCTTTCATCCACTCAGTCTTACATTATCTTATCTCAGTCTGGGGTCGAGCGTCTCAATCACATCTACAAAAGCTTCAATCATTGCAAAACAGATGTTTAAAGAATATTTACAACCTCCCTATGCTATACTCAACAAAATTTCTTTATTCATCCAATTCTCATAACATTTTACCAATAGCAGATCTTTGCGATATCCAAACCATAATGTACGTCTTTGACAACATACACTCATCAAATACCATCCAGAACATTAATTTTACAACAGCTATTAGAACACATAATACCCGTTTTTTTAAATTATCTACAACCCTGTCGGTCGTTTTCAACTTTAGGGCAGAAACGAATTTCTTTCATCGGACCAACCAAATATAACATCTTACCCAATGATCTTAAAGAAATAAATAGTAGATCCATATTCAAAAACAAACTGCTTCAAATATTTAAGGAAAAAATTAGTCGTTAAATGAATCGAACAAAGCAAGCTTTTATGATATTTTTAATTATGTAGCTTAAATTCAGTGTAACCTTAATCTTAAAATGTAAAATATCTAGTAACTTCTATTATAATCCATTTGTTAAAATTTTGTTTGTCTCAAACATGAATCTCTTCAAAGGAAATCTTTTTCCATTGAGATTCATAGTGTTCAATTAGTTTAAATAGTATTCGTCACATATTTGCTCGCGTATTATATTTTTATTCTCTTTTCATTTGCTGCCAGACGTGCTGAGAACAGTAGCGTCCATTACCAGGGGGCTCATACGAGCTTTTTGGTGTGGGGGAGTGTGGTGGGCCGCTACATAAAATAAATTTAAGAAAAAAAAAACAGAAAAAGTGATTGTTGTACATGGTATACTTATTTGCAAAGAACCAATTAACTTGAAAATCAGGGAATAAAAATTGTTGAAGAAACAATTTGCAATGTTTATTGAAACACCAATAACTAAAAACAACGAAAAAACAATATTTTCAATATTCCTTTATAAAGAAAACCGATGATGGATAAAATACCTTCAAAATGCACTCATAACTTTTGCTGATTTTTTTTAATCATATCTTTATTTATTAAGGCAATTTACGTATAAGTTTCATTTTGCTGAGTGGATCACTATTTAATCCATGTTAGTAGAGGAAGGAGCCAGCATAGTTGCGGTGACTCAACTGTTAGCTTTGATTCTAATTTGGAAGAGGGAAGGGGAACGTTTAGGGTTCAATATCGAAAACGATTTTCCGGTGGTACACATTCAGAAGAGTTAACGGAATTATAAGTAGGACTAAAATGAAACTGCTATTTCACCATCATGCACCGTTTCCGTTATCACATTCGTTCTGAAAACATTAATACTGTAAACATTAATACTGTTTAAATAATAAAAAGTAATTGAAGCACATTATGGAACTCATGTTACAAACTAGGGTACTACATTGTATAATGTTGAGAACATTTAATGCATTTGAATTTAAAAACTCAATGTTCTAGTATGGAAAAAAGTATTCTAATATTAATTTACTAAAAATGCGAAAATATTTATTTCGAACCCAGAAAATCTTTCCCGGGGATCACAATATAATATTTCAAATCATAGAAACACAGCGCTCGTTGTATTTGAAAAATTAAAGATTCAAACTATTACTACAAATACTTCAACTACTCAAAAGTCACATATTTGTACTAAATCTGAACCTTTGGAAATATATTATCGAACTTAATAATCTGAGAATACATTTGAAAACATACTTAGGCAGAAACTGCGGTGAATCCGTGCACCCATGGAGGATAACCAACATACAACATGCATACATATGTGACCCTTTAGAAATACAATTTTTCAACTTTTATGCAGGATTTCTAACGAGGTTTCGAAATTAATGCCATTTTTTTACCTTATGATACGAATGGTTGATGATCTAGTAAAAAGGATTTTTTACTGTTTTTTCCCATATTTCTTCAGTTGGTAGCCATTTTGTTCAGTTAGAGGCTAATGCATCTGCATTATTTTTAAAAACGTCTCGATAACATGATAATATAACATTAAAATAATAATGCTTTGATCGGAAAACATATACACTATTTAAACGATGAAACTTTCGAAAACACACTTTGTAGCTCATATACGTAACTAAAGGTGCTACCGTTGCATGATGTTGCAAATTTGCAACAATTAATAAAAGGCCATTATATCAGACAAAAATTATAAACAAATCTTCAAATTGTATTCAATTGTGTTATTTGCGTTACTGAAAATGCGAAAATATTTTTTCCAGTCAAATTTTTTTTTCTCGGTGTGAATTGGACTAGGTCAAAATTCTGAAAAATAAGCCTTTTTTAACATTTCATATTTTTCAGATTGAAGTTGGTCTAGTTTGTACAAATATACTCGGAAAGTTTTTTTTTTTAATTGAACCGTATCTTTAAGTTAGAAATATGATTGCCATGAAGTAAAAAGTTGACTATTTGAATTTCTGCATAATTTACAACAGCTTTAATTAATTGTTGCAAATTTGTTACTTTATGAAACGAAGGTTTAAGCACTAGCCGTAGCGAAAGCGCCAATACTAATAGCACATATGATTCTCTGTACGCTGACGAGGGAGTGTTTTCAACACCGCATTCTGACGGGCTAGAATGAATTCGGAAAGGTAAAAAGAAAGCCGGAAATTCGTCCGCGGGAAACTTACCAGTTTTTGTTTTTTCTGCTTCTTCGAGCTTCTAGCACCTGGGTGGGATGTGTCTGTTGCGACTGGGACAGATGCAGCCCAACTTCTATGTCGGCTGCAATTTTACCACGGCAGGCAGGTTATTTTCTTCAGCACTTCGATTCGCATCAGCTCCATCTGAATCCATGTTTGTACTTAAAGCCACTTTCCCCGTGAGATATCCCACTACAGAGACTTCCAAATTCAGTGAACGTGCATATCCAGGGTACCGAAACGGGTGGGTACCTCTCATGCTACCAACCAGAGTTAGACGACATCAATTAAAGAGGAACTATACAACCTGTCAAACTGTAAGGACCACCCCAGGGCGAGGGCTGGTGACAATTTCTGATCCGAAATTCGTGGGAATGCCCGAAAGAATAAATCACTTAAGGAGGTCTACGATTCTCTGTCTGTACAAAGTACATTCTCGTTCTTTTACTGTTTGTTTTAATTAATACCGTACTTTCTAGGCTTTTAACGCAATTTAAACGCTATGTTCACCGTGTTTACTCAGGTCCCAAGTATCAGGTCTTAGGTCTCTGAGGTCTCAAGTCCCCCATCTCAGGTCTCAGGTTTCAGTTCTCAGGTCTCTTGTCTAAGTCTGGTTTTTTTAACGTGGTACGTATATCAGTGTAAAAAAAATTACTGTACTCAGAAATTGAAATCTTAATCGAATAAAATATCGATAATTCCTCCCTCCAATATTTAAATTTAAATAAGAACACAAATTTTAAGAAAATTCATCAATAAAACCTACCAAAAATATCAACAGTACTCACTCATTTGGCGCAACCCCTTATAGTGTAGTTTTGACCCGATATAAAGCCCTTGTACCCTTAATAGGGTACATAGGCTTCACTTCTGAAGTCGGCTTAAATTTACACATTATTTGAAACGCTTGCACTTGTTAGGGAAAGGAGCTTTTTGTGATCACTAGCAATGTTGCATGCAAGGGGAATAAAATTGAAAACACAAATTCATGATTGTTTACAGAGTAATTTGCAGCTCAGTTTGGTTTAAATTACCAATCGGTGAAAGTCTGTAATAATCTTTTCTTATGCCTTGATTCTCGTAGTAGCTAAATCTATTTCTCTGTAGAAAATTTCGCCATTAGCCAGCGGAGTGCGAAAAGCTGAAAATATTTTAAACATTCGATAAATAACCAATCATTTTTTTATCAATACCAAAAAAATACCTCGTAGTTACCGGAAAGGACGTTGGAGCGTGTTTTTAATTGGAGCCGTTTCCATCTCCATTCTGGTTGGTTGCTACTGGGGAACCGTGGTTCGGAAAAAAACATTTCTGAGACAACAATTAATTGTCCATCATCTTCTCGTTCCAGGCCGATCTGTTGCGAGAATAATTATTAATTATTCAAATCTAAATGAATAAATGAAAATAACTACCTTGAAATTATAAGTAACTGAACAAAACATTTTGCGCCTTCGAATGCAAAAATTTTGACAACATCTAAAACTACACTTACTAAAGCGTACTTGGGCTTTTCTAAAAAATTGTGTAGAATGGACCCGACCAAATGAAATGACCCATTATTTGACAGATCATGGACGTTTGCAATAACGGGTCATTTTTACAATTTAAAGGTGTTTCGTCAAATGAGTGTGAACTTCGATTTTTTCGCATAAATGAGGTTCAAATGATTGATAGAAAATTTATTCTCCTTCAATATGAGAAAAAGACATTTAAAATTGATGTTATGTAGCTGAAGATATACCTGCGGATTTCAGTACAAGTACGTTTACTTTTAATTAAATTTTATATTTAAAATTCTATTGAATACTGGTCTGCTGAGATTCGATTACAGAGTCAAAAAAAGGATTTAAACACCGATTTATCATTAAAATTAATTAAGATATCAAAATAAAAAAAAGTTTCAATTTCATTTTGAAAAACCATTTCAATGATTTTGAAATTGAATTAAAATGATTGTGCAAATGAATTAAAAGTTGAATAACTAGGAAACAAAAATTTAATAATTTTCGGAAGGTGTAGCAAAGCACACCGGGTCAACTAGTGTAATATAAATGTAAAAATGAATTGGTACAAATAAAGACATATTTAAAATGTATGTAAATTTCCTAATCTATTTTTTCTATAATGTATTTGAAACATATAACAAAGTTTGTTGATAGATATGCAAGCAAAAATGTTTGCTGGGAAATTTCTTTCTAGAATTGTACTTCGCCGAACATTCTGTGGTGGATATAGTAAATGGATCGATAAGGTTGATTTATTAATCAGTTATTACAAGGCTGATAAATTTCAGTCAATATCGTTTCATCTGACCAACGTCTAGTAGTCAATGTCATCGAAAGAATATCAATGTCGTCTACCAGTTGAATGACCAAGCTACAATGTCAGTCAGGCAGCAATGTCTTTATTGAATGACATTTTTGCACTCCACCCGCATTACACGTACGATCGTCTTTCTATTTCATTTTCTGGCTGTGTTGGGAGAGAATTTACGTTATAAGTTGTGCAACAGTTGAAAAAATGTAGTTGTTGGCAGTAAGAAGAAAAAAGTCATAGCAAGCATGATGTCGTTCATTCAACTTGGTCATGACATTGTATGCTTATGTCGCTGACCAAAAATCATTATCACATGACATAGACATGCTAAGCATTATCAAAGTCGACTGATATTGGATGTCTGACACTGATAATTTGCAGCTCTGGTTATAAATTAATAATATCAGTAATAAATTAATATCAATTGCAATTATAAAAAAATGAACAAGTCTAAATCAAACATTGAACAGTCGTAATAAATTTTGAGATGTTGCGTTATAATTGGAAGATATGGATTGATAAAAGTTAAGCGTGGGTTGAAGAACAAGAAAGGAGAGAAAGAGATATTGATGATTCTGTAAACGAGTTTTGGCACGAAAGGTCGGTATTAAAATCGATGCGGTAAAAAAATGTGCAAAACTTCATTGAATATTGTGAAAATATCTAACGAGTACGACACATGCCATCTAAAACATTTGGAACCAAAAAAGATATTTGTATTTATGTTAAACGACATAAAAATCTGAGAAAGTTTCGTAAAGGTCATGCCAAATTCACATTATTGATGACATAAAATCATCATCAGCGTTACAATCGAATCCCTGGAGTATCTGAAGTTTATTCAGAATTCCTAAATTCTTTGACAAAATTTGCTTAACACTGTCAAATTGTTTTTGTAAAAAAAATCATTGGTTACAAAAAAAAAGTTCGTGTCTTTTTATTATGAATATCCCTTTTTCCTTGCATGATGGATAAGATTGATCGATTTTGAGGAGCGTTTCAGAGAAAGTTGCCATGGATATCAATTGAAACATTAAATGCTTTTAAAATAAAACAACTTTCCTAATTAGAGTATGGTGGGGTAAAAGTACGACCTTAGCGCTATCCTATTTTTAGAAAAATTTTCCGGTTGTTTTCGAAAAAACCAAGAACAGCATTTGATTCTTTAGACTTTTATCTCTCTTCTACAAAATTACGAAGATAATCGATCGATACATTTGATAGCATCACTTCCATCTGTACCGTTGAGCCGTCAACACGTACGCCGGAGCATCGTATCGTTGCTGTGTACCTGCAGGAACATTTTAAATTATTAATTTTTTTCTTGCCTGTTTTTCCATCAGCACTTTTCAGTGCTAAAATTATTTTCATTTTCTTTTATTCATATTTTTCTCTTTTCTTTCCAGCATGGGGAAGTCTTCGGCCGGCTCAAGGGCCGGAAGAAAACGGATTGCTGAACCTAATCCAGGGCCATCTGCCAAAAAAGTTGAAATTTCCAATTCATTCGATGTCCTTCATAACATCGGTGATGAGGAAATATTCATATTTAATTCTGATAAGAGTACTAAGAAACCTTCTTCTTCTTATACTCTTAAAAACGAAAAGGTTCCACCAATTACGGTCACAATTCCTGACTTCAATGCCTTTCGGAAAGAAATCGTCACTTCCGTCAAGGATGTGAAGATTTCTTTTCAGATCGGTCGAAGGGGAACTGCTCGTATTTTGGCGGAATCTTTTAATGATTTCCAAAAAATTTTAAATTATTTGAATAATAAAAAACATCAATTTTTTACGTACGACACTAGAAGTGATCGTCCATTTAAAGTTGTACTTCGTGGTCTCACCGGCGATCAGACACCGGATGAGATCACTTCTGAATTAAATTCTTTGTTAGGTTTTTCTCCAATTCAAGTAATTCAAATGAGGAAAAGAACCAACACGAATAATATCAGTAGTGTTGGTTTTGCTCCTGAGCTTTATTTGATCCATTTTAAAAAGGATCAAGTTAATAATTTGCAAATTCTTGAAAAGGCTCGTCTTATGTTTCATTGTCGAGTCAAATTCGAACCTTTTCGAAAATCTTCAACCAATTTCCTTCAAAATATTACGCAATGTCGTCGTTGTCAAGCTTTTTGTCACGGCACTAAAAATTGTAGAATGAATGCCAGATGCATGCTTTGCGGCTCATTCGATCATGAAAAATCTGAATGCCTTTTTGGTGGTGATAAACCACAAACAGAATTTTTCAAGTGTGCGAATTGCGCAGGTAATCACTCCTCGAATTTCATAGACTGTCCCGTTAGGGCAAAAATTATTGCTTCTAGAAAAAATCCTAAATTTGTCAGGAAAGTTTCTTCTCCTCCTTCCTCTTTTTCGTCTTCACACGTCGGGCCGGCAAACAACCTGCCTGTTCGCGGTCAGCCTCGGCCTACATTGGAATCACGGCAGGGTAATACCCGAAGTGACTTTAATGTTACCTGTGCTGATTCTGCGCCCCAGACTAGTTGTTTATCGTTCTCAGAGGTGGTTGAAAATGGGTTGCCCTCTCCAGGCATAACTAATAAAAATGGGAAAAAACCAAGTCTCAGCGTTCATGCGAAGGCTTGGGAAAATCCCCGAAATTCAAATACTTGTTCTTCTCCTTCATTTTCTGATCCTAACAATTTTGTTGATTTGGGTGAGATTACTGAGGAAAAATTAAAATTTTTGCATCAAAATTTAATGGAAATGATGCAACCTATGTTGAAAGCAAATTCAATGTTTGAAGCTTTCCAAACTTCTTTTAATTATGCTAACAAAATTATTATGACTTTACGATTCCCTCATGGATCCAAATAGATGTTTAAATATTATGAATTGGAACGCTAGATCTTTGCTGGCTAACCAAGATGAATTTTTTTATTTTTGAAAACTCAAAACATACATATTGCTGCCATCACTGAAACTTTTTTAAAGCCAGACAATAACTTGAAAAGCAATGCTTTCTTTAAAATTTTGCGAAATGATCGACTTGATCGACAAGGTGGGGGTGTAGCTATTGTCATCAATAGTCGTCTCAAATTTAGACTTCTTCCTTCTTTCAATACAAAAGTCTTAGAAACAATTGGAATTGAATTAGAAACTTCTATGGGGAAAATTATAATTGTTGCCGCATATTTGCCTTTTCAATGTAGCGGTGAACAGAAAAATTTTTTGAAGGGAGATTTACAAAAACTCACCAGAAACAAATCTAAATTTTTTATTATTGGTGACTTTAAAGCAAAACACCGATCTTGGAATAATATTTCATCAAATTCAAATGGGAATATTTTATTTAATGACTGCTCTGCAGGTTATTACACTGTTGAATATCCTAATGGGCATACTTGTTTCTCTTCGATTAGAAATCCTTCCACAATTGATTTGGTTCTAACGGATTTAGGTGAGCATTGTAGTCAATTAGTTACTCATGCGGACCTCGATTCAGACCACCTTCCAGTAACTTTTTCTTTATCCCAAAGTCCCATTGAAAACCCTTTAAAATCAACTTTTAACTTTCAAAAAGCTGACTGGGAGCGATATAGGAATTTTATTGAACGTAATTTAGATGTAAACGATCCACTGAATTCAATTGAAGATATTGATTTGGCTGTAGAAAATTTGACAACTTCAATAGTCAATGCTAAAGCCGCTTCAATACCCAAAGTTAAACATAAATTTAATCAACCTTTAATTGATGATGATCTTCAGTTTTTGATACGACTGAAAAACATTCGTCGACGCCAATATCAACGTACTAGGGATCCTTATTTGAAATTTATTTATTGCGACCTTCAAAAAGAGATCAAACGTCGTTTAAATTTTATTCGTAATGAAAATTTTGCCAAAGCAGTAGAGGACATAAAACCCTACTCAAAGCCATTTTGGAAATTAACTAAAATTCTGAAAAAGCCCCAGAAGCCAATTCCCACTTTGAAAGATGGGGATAAACTTCTTTTAACCAATGAAGAAAAAGCTCAAAAATTAGCCCAACAATTTGAGTCTGCTCATGATTTTAATTTAAACGTTGTAAGTCCAATTGATGCTCAAATTTCCTTTGAATTTGATGATATCCTTTCTAAACAAAATGTATTTGAAAGTTCCTGTGAGACAAATATTGATGAACTTAAATTGATTTTCAAAAAATTTAAAAATATGAAAGCTCCTGGGGAAGATGGGATTTTCTATATTCTTATAAAAAAGTTGCCTGAAAGCACTTTAAATTTTTTAGTTAAAATCTTTAATAAATGTTTTCACTTGGCTTATTTTCCCAATAAATGGAAAAATGCCAAAGTAACTCCAATTTTAAAACCTGGAAAAAGTGCTTCAGAGCCTTCAAGTTATCGACCAATTAGTTTGCTCCCTTCTTTAAGTAAACTATTTGAGAGAGTTATTTTGAATAGAATGATGATTCACATTAATCAGAATCCTATTTTCCCTGATGAACAATTTGGTTTTCGTCATGGACATTCTACTACACATCAACTTTTGAGTGTAACTAATATGATTAACGCTAGCAAATCTGAAGGTTATTCAACTGGTGTTGCTCTTCTTGATATTGAAAAAGCTTTTGACAGTGTTTGGCACAAAGGTTTAGTAGCTAAATTAGCTCGATTTGATTTTCCTGTATATCTCACCAAAATTATTCAAAATTATTTGACTAGCCGAACCTTACAAGTAAGCTATCAAAATTCATGCTCTGAAAGGACACCCATTAGAGCTGGTGTCCCTCAGGGTAGTATACTTGGGCCAATCTTATACAATATTTTCACTTCTGATCTTCCTGATGTACCAGAAGGAAAAGGTAGAAGATTATTTGCTGATGATACTTTGCTTTCAGCCAAAGGTCGAAATTTACGGGTGGTACGCAGTAGATTGCAACAAAATTTAAATTCCTTTTTGAATTACTTGAAAATATGGAAAATTTCTCCTTACGCTTCCAAAACTCAACTTATTTTATTTCCCCATAAGCCAAGAGCAAATTTTTTAAAACCTAATGAAAATCATTCCATAACTTTTAATGGGGTTTCATTAGAATGGTCTGATCACGTGAAGTACTTGGGACTTACACTTGATCGGAATCTTACTTTTAAAAATCACATTGAAGATATTCAATCTAAATGTAATAAATACACTAAATCTCTTTATTCTCTCATCAACAGGAAATCCCGACTGTGCCTGAAGAATAAGATGCTTATTTATAAGCAGGTATTCCGACCAGCGATAATGTATGCAGTTCCGATTTGGTCTAGCTGCTGCGCGACGAGGAAGAAAGCCATCCAGAGGATTCAGAACAAGGTTCTGAAAATGATTTTGCGGCTTCCACCTTGGCACAGCACCGAAGATCTTCATCGGATTGCGGGCATTGAATCGATCGAAGAGATGGCCAACAAAATCTCTCCAACTTCAGAGGCAAATCGATGCAGTCTTCCATCGCAGAGATTCGTTCTCTCTACAATTAGTTTAATTTTAGGATAGTTTTAGTTTTTAGTTGTAAGTTAAAAAAAAATTTTTTTGACATCACAGGATGTTCTCCTACAAAAAATACTTGATTGTGCTCAGCAAATTTAAGTTGAATAAATAAACTTTAGTGATTAGTAAACTATAGGGCTCTGGACAGTTCATTATTGAACTGAACACCTAATTTAATGTAATAATGTAATATAAATGTAATGATGAACTGATACGAATAAAGACATATTTAAAAAAAAAAAAAAAACATTTGATAGCAGTAGTGAAAATGCCTAACTGCTATCAAAACGTACTCTTACCCCGCCTCTGGAGCAAAAGTTCAAATGATGTGGGGTAAAAGTACGACCATTAAAAATTCCACAATTCTGCTTGAAGTCAACAGGGAATTTTTTTTTTATTTATCTCTGCTTATAGCAGCAGCTTCTTTGTTTGCTTCTGATACAAATCCTATACATGGGCAAATAAACTGCGCAAATTTGGAGTTCTCCACTACCTGTCCATATTCAGTAGGTTTTCGAAATCCAGCTCTCATCGTATTTGAGCAATTTTTTGCGCGAGCAAGTCTTGTAGAAACAAAAATATGCGCTGATGTTTCCAGAGCATTCAAAAAAAAGGTTAAAATTTTCCGTTCAGATTTTTTTCAGTAGACTCTACCTTCAAGGATTCTTATGATTCACAGTTTATTGTGCAGAACAGAGACATAGTAATTAAATTCTATCTTCGGCATTTGGTAGTGATTAAATACAACTAAAAAGACACATTTAGTGGTATGAATAAGGTTTAGCAATTGCTTCGGTAGCTTTTACTTAGCTCGAAATCAAGCAAAGCAAAAGCCCAAAGCATTTGCTTAGTTTGGTATGAATAAACATTTGCTTAGCGGATGTGTACTAAAATCCTAGAACATAGCTTTTGCTTCGAAAAATAGAGCTATCCAACCAGCAGAATCTGAAGTTTTCTAAAGTTAAATGAAAGAAGACGATCAGAAAATTAAAAGTAAGGCTAAAATAGCCAAGAAGTCGACGGTGCGGATGGTGGGTGTAAGAACGACCGGAAAGTTTTTGGTTAATGCGTGCTCGTATGTTGATGTTTAAAGAAAAATGAATACATATTCGAATATAGTCAAACAACAAATGGCCTAACTTTAACATTTATCATAGCTTTCCCATACGTATTCGGATCGGGATAATCCGATGTATAAAAAATAGGCAATAGGCGCGCATCTTCATTTAAATATTTTTTTTAAATCTTAGAAAGAAAAAAATCACGTAAATATGGAAGTCTGAATTATGTTTTAAATTATAACAATTTTCTTCCAACTTCGAGCCGATTGGGACTTCTTCCACTATAGCCGGAATTTTTTTAATTTGGAATATTTACTAATTGATTTGTTTAGTTTCATCTTAGACGAATCATTTCATACAACGACAGGAATATGCAAAAAGCTGGGTTATCACTTCGACTTTTCTTTATCCATGTTGAAAATGCTGTTTTGAATTGTATTGAAGTGTAATATTGCTAATTTAATAAATTCATGACATTGCTAAAGAATTTTTTATTGAAAAAGTCTACTACCGAGCATGCTTAGAAAATAAAGCAATTGCTAGGAGATTTGTCGAGCGATTACTTTACATTTGGGCTTTATTCATACCAAATTAGCTTGTTCTAAAAGTAAAAGCTCCTGACAGAGAAAACAGCTGTCAAAAAAAACTTTATTCATATCAACCGAAGCAATTGCTTTAAGCGACTGCTCGACTGCTCGATTTAGTTGAGCAAAAGCAATTGCTAGGTTTTTTTCATATCACCTATTAAAACTTGCATTGAAAGCCAGACTTTTGATTGCACAAACATGATTGCCGTTATTTGAAATATTACATCATTCAAGCAAGAAAGCTACTTTACCTCATTTTTTGGAGTATTTTCAATTTCTACGAAAAAAAAAATTATGGCTGGTTGTTGGCAGTCCAAATCACTTTCAATCCACGCCAGAGTTTTGAATTTTACTGTTCTCGGTTTGTGATTATCCCAAAACGTACTTTTACCCGACTCATACTTTTAACCTACCTTACTCTACACAGTTTCAAAATCCAAAACATAATAACCTTCAGTAAACCTGAATTAAACCCAGTTTATTGATTGCGTTGTTTGAATAACCTTGAAATTACATCATTATCTTGTGATTTTACCCCAACCGGAAGATACTATTAAACCATTTACTTATTTTCGTTCAATTGAACAAACATTCATCAACACCTTTTCTCCATTGAAAAGCAAAGAGGCAAGTAAAAAGATCATGCGGCTAATTGGCGGCATCAGACAGACCGAACGACCGACCGCCACTGATAAAACGCGTAAAATCGGGTGGAAAATTGGCGTTAATTCAACGTTAAATTGTTATAGGATTTGTATGTAATTAGCATTGCAGCTTCCAGTAGACGGATCCAATCCAAACTTGCCCCGAGCGCATTGCATTGCGCTGATAGTGGCAAATGATTTATTTCAGCTTCTTCGGTGGCGCGATGAGATTTTGAACGCTTCACTTAATTACCCAGCCTTTGAACCGTTTTATTTGCACAAATCTACGATGGGAACTTATCAACGTTCGGTGTACGAAATAATTAATATTACGGCATCAAGAGATTCAAGGAAATATCACTGTTTTCAGACCAAACTGGTATGAATTATCTAATTATTGGTCCCAGAAACATGTTTTCTAGTGTATTGCAGGGATACATTACATATGGTGGGTGTAGCTCATTCATATTTATAATTAGTATATCTTAAAAACTGAGTTGCAGATCTATTGCAATCATCAGAATCTGAAACCATCTAATCTCAGTTTTTTCGGTATGAATTTAGTATCTTGAAAATATCAGAATATGAAATCTGACATTCACATCTAAACTCTGCGAAATGAATTTGAAATCTGAATCCAAAGTTTAATTCGGAAATAAAAACGTGAACCTAGCGTTGAATCTGAACTCACAAAACAAACAACTTCAATGCTGCAAGTGACGAACTTGATTTTAAAAATGAATGATATTTCTACAGAGATATATCAAGATCACGTCAGCTTAAACCTACAGGCTACAGCACGACCTGCACCACTGGGAAAGATTTTACAATTACGGATGCTAAACTGTCAACAGCTGTTGCAAAACTTGTAAACAAACCCACCCGAAAGTTTCGTCCGTTGAAACTCGTTGATATTTTTTTCTTTTTCAAAAGTGCCGTTGAAAGCGACATTTTTCTCAGTTTTCTTCGCATAAAAATTGACTTAATTGTCTTACTCACTTTTCTCGATCAAGATTTCGCTCTTATGTCTAACCAAAAAAGAGATACAGAGAGCAAGAGCAAAGTTTTTCCAAGCAGCAACAACTTTGGGTGGTGGATGGTGGGCTCTTGATTTTGCATTTTGAGCCAGAGAAAGATGCCTTCGATGGACCCCTTCCAAGGGTTGATTTATAAAAAGCTCGAGTCGCTTTGGGACCAGCAACATTTCGAGTATCGTCGTCGACCGGTTTGCTGTTCGATTCAATAGTTTACTTGTGCTTCTGCTTTTCTTTCGGTTGAAAGCGAGAAAACTACGGTTCACCAAAACAGTGTAATAATGGCTTTCAAGGTAAAAATTCATGTGAGAAATTGTTGGTGGGATATAGCATAAATGAGTTGTGGATGATTTGTTAAAAAGGTAGAACACGGGAAAAGTTGTGCCATCTAGAATTTGCTAAAACGGTTCAATATGATTGCAAAAAATGTGAACTATAAAAGTTATTATGACATCTTTAAAGTGGACAACAAACTGAGACATTAATCATAAAATTGGCAAATGATAGTTGATCTTGAAGGTCGTGATATAAAGTGTTGTTTGCGCTGTGAATATCATGGAACAAAAATAAAGTTACAGAATTCTTATCACATGTTTCTGATGATGAGCCTCAGTGAAAAATTAGACCGTTTGATTGAACTTCATTAGAGTGTCCTTCTCGGGATTTTCCGGTTGGGGAATAAAAGAAAATTCGGGAAATCACGAATCCCGGGAAATGCTTGGAAAAATCCCGTGTATTCCCGAAGCCAATAAAAAGTGCTAAATTACTAAAATATTGCACGATCTCAATTGGAAAAATGGATCAGCAAGGAAAATTATAGTTTTATCTTGATATAATATATTTAATGAAGATTTGAACACTCTACTCAGTAGACTCAGTAGACAGCATATGAAATAGATTCTGTGACGTTTATCACTTTTAGACTAAGTTGTCGAACGAAAAAACATTTTTCAAATTTAATGTATTTACCAGTTCTATGAAATTTTTTTTAAGTTCAAGCCATATTATGGCCATATTGTTTTCAATTTTCCCGGGATACGGAGAATTCTCGGAAAAGGATATTCAGATTTCCCTATTCCCGGGATCGCTAAAATGGCCTAAAAATGGACACTCTTACCTCAATCATGGATTTTCATATAACGTTTGATGGAGAAATCGTATATCATTATAGTGATAGAAAAAAATCATCAACGCCTAAAATTGTTCTGTGGTTATTAAGACAGCAGTGGTGAATAAAATACAAATATCCACTATGATGGTTAAAACTATTTTTGTGAGCCACAGTTTGGATGCGCATGATACGCACTGAATATATTTTTAATATGATAAATTCATGAAAGCTATCATTTTAATTCGATTTTGTGAACATTGAAAAATAAAAAATGGTTTGATAAACATTATAGAACGCTTTATGATTTATCAAGCGATAAATTTTCAGACGCTTAAAGTTTAAGCATGGTTATATTTTTTTTTACAAGCTGAAATCTCTTTATATTTTTTCTCTGAAGCTTGCTAATTAATCATAAATCCGTCAACTGTCTTTTTAATATCGATAGGCTTGAATTGAAAACGTCGTGAATTGAAGATAACTGATGAATTGAAACTGGGAAAAATGTGAAAAATATTTCAGCATCGTTTTGAAAATTAAAATCAATTAACGACACCAGATCATAATCTGTAATTGAAAAATGAAATCACGATGAATTTATGATGTTTTCAAAGTTCAAACATATTTTGTTAAGAGTTTTTTTTAAATGATTAACTAGCTCACTCGGAAAATTTTGTTGAGCCTTCGAATTTTCACAAAAATTATGATCATGTAATTAGAAGGTAAATGATTTTATATATTTGAATGACAATGGATTGGTTTCCGCAAAATGTGTGAATCTGTGAATATTTCTGTCAAACTATTTTGATTGGACCTTACAACTGCTGTTATATGCCGAAGTGAACTTTATGCCAGTTTTAGTTTTCGCCAATAAGAGGGTTTTACTCTTTGCCCCCATTTCCTACATCTCCGGAACATTTCATGAAATGTGAAACTATATACAAATCACATTTTAATAAAATTCCCAGACAAGTGGAGGATGGGAATAAAGTTGATAGGATTTTTACAAAAAAAACTTCATATCGCTATTTTTATTCACTTCCCAAGTGGGGTGAATAGAAACAGGGGCTAATTAATCGAAAAAAACGTTCATTTGAGCTTTCATAATATTAAACCTGGATAAATGCGTTGTTTTTCGCTTCGCAGTTTTTTTTGTTTACTCAAATTCCCTGTAATCACCTATTTCATCACCCATATCTAATAATAAATTTTATTCGTATACAGAGGATTCTAGACATTGTTATGTCCATTTTCGATTAATCCCAAGATAAAAGCGCCAAAGAATGTTTTGATGAAATGTGTCGCCATTTTACGCAGTTTTAGTAAATTGTCTTTCTTTTTCCGCTAAAATTATGTGAAAAATATATTTCACCGTATACCAAATTTGAAGACATGACGCATCTCTTTTTGCAGTGTTTTCAAACAACTCTTCTCATAGTATGAAATGTTGCGATATTGATATGGTTCAATTTTTTTTAACAAATTCCAAATAACAGCCTGTTATTCGATACCTGCTACCTGAAATACATTTGATTATCTACTTTGAATTATATGATCTTCTTTTAAATTTACATTTCATAATATTTATAAAACATGAGTGCTTATGTTCCGATCAAACTGAATTGGTCCTGAACAGTTCCAAAAAAAAAACTAATAAATCAACTTAAGTTTCCTGGACTAGTTATATTCAAATAAGACACAATAGATATGAAGAGAAGATTTTTTAATGGAATATTTCGTCGTTTATTTATTTTATTTACATAGTATTCCGTCTCACGACAGAACTTGACGAACATAATTCCTAAAATTCACTCGGTCCATGGCCGTTCTTCATTTTCTCGGACATTCCACATTCGCCAGATCACGCTCCACTTGGTCTAACCACCTCGCTCGTTACGCCCCCGCTCGTCTTGTTCCTACCGGATTCGTAGCGAACACCTGTTTTGCAGGACAGTCGTCTGGCATTCTCGCAACATGTCCCGCCCAGCGTATCCGGCCAGCTTTCACCACTTTCTGGATACTGGGTTCGCCATAGAATCGCGCGAGCTCGTGGTTCATCCTTCGCCTCCACACTCCGTTCTCCTGTACGCCACCAAAGATGGTTCTTAAAAATCGTCGCTCGAATACTCCGAGTGTACGCAGGTCCTCCTCGAGCAATATCACTGTCTCGTGTTCGTAGAAGACAACCGGTCTAATTAGCGTCATCTATAGGTAACACTTCGTGCGAGGACTAAGTCTTCTCAACCGCAGGTGCTTGTGGAGTCTACAGTAGGCACGATCGCTGATCATTCGCCGCCAGTCTATTTCATCAGTGAGCCGAGATAGACAAAGTCTTCGACTATCTCCAGCTCATCACCACAGATCGTGACCTTGTATTAACTTAACAAGTGGGCTCGGTCGGCTTCGGATTCACAGGCCAGCATATAATTCATCTTGGACCTTCCTGGTTCACGTTTCAGAATGCGGTAGATCTACTCCATCGCGGAAGATGATCTGTGACTATATATATGTTGTCGGTAAAGCAGATAAAATGACTGGCTTTGTTGAAAGTCGTGTCCCGCATTTCTCTCACTGCTCGTCGAACAACAACTTCAAGCGCCACGTTGAACATCATGCAAAATAGACCATCGCTTTGTCGAAGCCCCCTGCGTGATTTGAATAAACTCGACAATTTACCCGAAATCTGAACACAGCACTGCGTTCCATCTACCGTCACCTTGATCAGTCTGATCAGCTTCTCGGAAAATCTTTTCTATTCCATTATTTTCTCTAGCTTGTCACGGTAGATCTTGTCATATGCGGCTTCTAAGTAGATGAAAAGATGGTGCGTAGGGCCTTGGTGTTCACGGCATTTTTGGAGGGTTTGCCTTGTGGTGTCAGGCGGCGGAGTATGATTCGGGACAACATTTTGTAGGCGGCAGTCCAATTTGTCATCCTTCTTGTAGATGGGGCATATTACACCCTCCTTCCACTCCTCCGGTAGCTGTTCTATGTCCCAGATCCGGACCATCAACCGGTGTGAGTAATCGGCCAACTTGTCTGGGCCCATTTTGATGAGTTCAACTGCGAGACCATCCTTCCCAGCCGATTTTTAGCTATTCAACTGGCGAATGGCTTCCTTAACTTCACTTATCGTTGGGAGTGGCTCCTCTACGTCGTTGGCCGGCAATGTACATTCCTCCACCGTCTTGGTCTCCTGCATTTGCGCCGTTCTGGTGTTCATCGAAGTGCTGCTTCCACCTTTCGATCACCTCACGATTGTCCGTCAGGATGTCTCCGTCCTTATTCCGGCACATTTCAGCTTTTGGGAAGAGGCTTTTGCGGGATGCGTTGAGTTCTGATGAACTTTCGGATTCCTTAGGAACGATGCAGCTGCTCCAGCTTCTCCTCCTCCAGGCGGCGTTTTTCTTCTGAAAAACTCGGACTCGCTGCCTTTTCCGCTGTCGGTGATTTTTCACGTTTCGACGGGTGCTTCTTCGCACTACAGCCGTCTGCGCTGCGATCTTTTCTTTCAGTACCCTGCTACATTCATCGACGAACACATGCCCGATGGCGTTCTATGCAACGCTGTTGATGGCTGTCTCCCAACAATCCTCGAGAGGGGCTTCGTTAAGCTCGCCCTCTGCCTGCAGCGCTGCTCCGAGCGATTGCGCGTAACCTGCTGTGACCTTAGTTTGCTTCAGTCGTGCGATATTCAACCGAGCTGGGCGTCGGTTTCGTATGTTGTTCACTACGGAGAGTTTTGGGCGCATCTTCACCATCATCAGATAGTGGTTTGACTCGATGTTGGCGCCTCGACAGGATCTGACGTCAATGATGTCCGAAAAGTGCCGGTTGTTTATCAAAACATGGTCGGTCTGTGATTGCGTTTGGTACGGCGATCTCAAGATGTATTAGGTACGTACGGTCATTCGTTTGGAGGCGGCGAAATCTATGAGTCTTCATTCGTTGGAGAGCACGTGTATACTGCCCATAAATTTTGGAGATCGGCTGTTCCATGTTCCAAGTTTCCAATCGCTTGTCCCTTTTCGTCGCGTGGGTCTTTCGAAAGTCAGCTTAAACAACGACGGAAGAGGCATCAGTTCTTTTACAGCGATCCTTTGCCCCCTCCAATAACCACGTCAAGGATGTAGTCTAGAACAGCAACATACCTAGTCAATTATTGACTTGTTAAGTAAAATGTACATAGTAGCATAAAGCATGGATCACGCAAAATCTGGACGCATTCATAAGGGTCTATCTCAGAGGTATGTAAACGAAATAAAAATGTTTTGTACTCAAAATGTAGGGTTTTTGAAGAACTTTAAAGGAAAAAAATTATTTCGATGTTGTTTTGATGAAATTTCGAACTTTTTGTATAGAACCACTCATCATAGATTGGACACCCTATTCATCGACCTCAGCGGCCATTTTGTTCCACAATCTCTTCATCTCTGTTGAATCCCGAGTCGTCCTACCATTCTTCTTCAACTTCTGCTTGGAAATTGACCAAAGTTTTTCGATAGAGCGGAAGTTGGGTGGGTATGTCTTTTTCTACAAAATCCACCCGGTTGCCCGTTACCACTGTAGTACCTCTTTGCTGTAGTGGCAACTTGCCAAATCTGGCGAAAACTTTACTAGTCCTTTGTGAGATCTAATGTACGGAAAAAAACGTTTTTCAGGCACTCATCCTTGTACATCTCGGAGTACATGGTCTTGTTTTTCACAAAAAAACGGGGTTTTTCGTCCGCAGCTGCAAATACCTTGTCAGATCAAACACTTCCGTGCCAACATATCGAAAAAAAAACGAATTTGAACTTGACGGGGGCATCACCCCGGCCAGTGGCTTTGTAAAATTAAATCTCGGGGTTTTGACGTGGGTGTCCAAAATTAATTTTCGTCTCGCTGCTTCCATTACGTATTACTTTTTTGGAACAAAACATACCGTAATAAAATTTCAATGCTGATAGAGGAAAGATTTCCGAACAAAGTACTGTTAAAACTTTCTAGATCCGACAACCAGTAGCGCTCCATGCTTTAGTACAAAATTCGCAATGATGCTTAGAACACGATATTAACTGTAATTTATTACACTTCTGAGGCATGAAAATTGAATATAAAGTAAGAGCAGCTTGGTAAGGAATCGATTCGTAGCAGTCAAACAAATGTGGGTGCTATTTTGATCGAACACAACTCACATGATGTGAGATGAAATCTGTCAGGGAACACAACCATAAAACGAATTCATTTGGTGTGGTAGTTGAGCAATGAAGCACAATAACTGAGAATGCATGCATAAACAAAACTGATCCATTGCTGTGCTTGAGAGATCCTTCCAGGTATGGTGAATCATATGACGGACTTTCGTTTTTGGCTATCCTCGAAATGGGAAATTTCAACTTTTCAGCAATAATATAGGTATTTACATTTAGTTTCATACGACGTAATGAAAGCTCACGCGATAGTTGTTAAAATTACTTCAATTTTTCTAGTAGTAGTGGTAGTTTTAGATTAGTGTGTGATTTAGTTTGTGTAAATCTTTAAAAAAAAATATAACTGTAGTTCTAATTTCTGCTTGTTGTGACGCGACCCTGAAATGCTTAAATCAATTTCTGGGCCATACTCACCCTCGAATCATGGGTCATTAATTTTTTTTAGTCAACCGTAAGATTATGATACAATAACAATGATTGTTGACACCAAAAATGCAAAAACCAGTTCTGAACTGTACTCAATAATGGCACAGCAGGAGCGAAAAAACTAGTAGCAAATGAACAAAAACGTCCGAACTGACCAACTCAACCGAGTTTTCAAACGCGTAGGTTAAAATAGTGGGTCGTTTTTTTTACAATGAAACTGCCCGATAATAAACGGCTCTTTGTTGCTGCGAACCATATCACTAAATCTATCACGCAGAGTGAACCGATTCATGTAATTCCTCATGGAAGATAATCGTTCCGATGTTCGACATACATATATTTGGTATTGATTTAAACTAGTTCAACAGCATCATAATAAATCTTTTTGGGCGATATTGGCTAATGGTGTTAAATGAAATGTTATGAAAAAATGGTTTGGATGGAAAGATATTTTGATTGGGTGTTAACACCTTCCATTCACGCTTTTTAGTAATGATAAATATCTTCTTTTTTTTCGTTCAGTATGTGGTGCTTGCCTCGACCTTGCTGATGGCGCTGGTGGCAGCCTATCCGGGATCTTACGAAGAGTACTATGCCTCGGAGCACGAACAGCCGGCCGAAGAACATCAGTACGGACAGATCGCTCGGATTTCGCTCGGAGATAGCGGCCATGGACACCACGACTTTGGCCACCACGAGGAGGAACACGTTGATTACTATGTAAGTTTGATGATTGATGGAGAAAGGAATCTTATGAAAATTGTGAAGTTTTACGAAAATTTTCCATCGTTAACAATGTTACATTTTGAACAATTGAAATGCATGCTAGAAGTTTCAAAAGGCTGAATTATCCTACTTGAATTGTATGGTAACTATATACAATTTTAATGATCTTTTTAGAAAAAAGAATAGACCGTTTTTATAGATTTAGGTTTTACAGACAGAATAAACCTGGAAAACTTAACTTATTGCGGACCAAATATATATAGATATCTCGTATTTTCGTTACCGTAAGTGTGCTGCACTTAGAAATATAACTCAAACGTTATAAATTTATAAATGAAACAAGGTTCGAATAAATTGGACACACCACTTTTGATAACTCGACAAACGTGACAAATTGGACTGTGAGAACTACCGAGCGTTCACTGTCCTAAATGTCACCTACAAAGTGCTATCTTGAATCCTACTCCGCCGCCTAACGCCACAGGAAAACAGAACAAATCCTCCAAAAATGCCGTAAATACCTAGTGCCTACGCACTATCTATTTATCAACTTCAAAGCCGCATACGACACGATCGACCGTGACGAGCTATGCTGCATGATGTTCAATGTGGCACTAGAAGGTGTTGTTCGACGAGCGGTGGGCAAAATGCGAGGCCCAATTTTAAACAGATCCAGTCAACTTATCTGCTTTACCAACAATATTGATATAGTTGGCAGATCATCTGCGGTGGACGGTGGTGGAGGAGATTTACCGCAAACTGAAACGCCAAGCAGGATGGATTGGGTCAATGATTAATACGTCCAAGACGAAGTATATGCTGGCCTGCGGATCCGAGACCGACCGAGCCGATTGCCCAGTTATAACAAGGTCACGACCGACGACGAAGAGCTATGGATTTCACAATCAACTGCGGTCGAAAATACTTAGCCCTCGCACGAAGTGTAACCTGTACCTACATGACGCTCATTAGACCGATTGTTCTCTACGGGTACAAGACATGAATATTGATCGAGGAGGACCTGCGTACACAGTTTCCAGAAGGTGGGAAGACTGGCCGTATACGCTGGACAGGGCACGTTGCGATAATGCAGGACGACTGTCCGTGTTCGTTACGAACCCTGTAGGAACGAGACGAGCATGGGCGTAGCGAGCGAGGTGGTTAGACCAAGTGGAGCCAGAGATGTTAAAATCGCAAGTCTACGTACCTTCTTTGCAGAACGATTTTTATTTTGTTAAATTCAAACTGCAATGATGCTATCGATAGCTCAACTCGGAAAGCATCAGGAAGTAAGCTTCGGGTAAACTCGACAGGAGTAAGCAACAATCGAGGGAAACATCAGCGAAGCAAACGTACCTACACTTCTGCGAATTCAAAATTAAAATCGTTTTTATTCGGCAGCCGAACACATCAATCGAACAACGCATCGGGGCGTGGCTTAAAGTGATAGACAGTGATGTCAACTTCCAGATTTTGTCTGGATCTTCCAGACTTTTTGGACTATCGCCAGACATTTTTTCAAGTTTCCAGACTTCCAGACTTTTGACATTTCTTCTAGACAATTCCAGACTTTTAGTTTAGGACATAAATTAGTTCTAAAAAACTATGAAAATTGAAATTGGTCATGGTGTAACATGGCAAGAAATGATTAAAATTCATGAATTATAATTTCAGAAATGTTTGAAACCTTTTAATAATGTCAAATGCTTCAAAGATGTATGTTCAGTTGAGAGTCAGACAGAGTACGTGACACTAATAGTGACAGAAACATACGATTAGTGGTTCTACAACATTGAGATCTGGTTCTCACCTTCAAAACTTAGCTATCCTGATATTTCCAGACATTTTCAGACATTTTTCCAAAATCTTCCAGACTTTTTCGAAAAACAGTTGACAACCCTAGTGATAGATACAAGGGACAGAAACGAGTGAGAGAAGGGTGCTAGGCAATGTTCACTCGGTCCGTCGGGCAACGATCGCTCGTGTGCATTGGTGTACGGCAAGCTTCGTTCGGTTGTTTCATTGTTGTGATTTAATTTCGGCAAGGCAAGAAAACATCAATGCAGAGCTGTTCTTTTCGTTTTGTGTTCATTGACGTAATGATTGGAACGAAGATAAAATCAATCTGCACATTACAAGTTAAACTCGGAAGCAATCAACCGAATAATTCTTTCCGAAGCGAGTTTACGCACCGCTGAGTGGAGAGTGATCTTTTAAATGTGGGATGTCCGAGAAATCGGAGAACGATTGCCATGGACCGAGTGAATTTTAGGAATCACGTTCATCAAGTTACATCGTGAGACGGAATACTTTGTAAATAAACAAATACGATAGTGATCGAGCAAGTCGATGCGGTTCAAGAGCTGATTATCAAGCTGATGTCAACGTAAACAGACCGTGTTCAAACCAAACGCGCCAGTGGAGTCTCTTATCCATCTTCGCCAAAAATGGTCAATCATCTCGAGCTATCATCGCACTGCTGTTTCGGAGTTTGAGAGACTCCATTTGAGCTGAGCAGAATGAAGTGGTTCGGAATGAAAGCTTCCTGAAACTCACTTTCAATGGGGATGAATATTAAGGGACGCGAGTTCACAACTCCTTGTGTTTGTTTCTTGATCCGGGTCTGCATCGCTGCCATAGTCATCGCTCCCATGAGCCGCCCATATGTGGCGCCGATGACCACATTCATTTGGTATTCGCGTTCGTAAAGCATTCAGATAACTGTTTCATAGAATACACTAATCTTATGTTGCATCTATAATTTTTATGTGGATTGAAAATAGAAACGGAAACTGAATTTTTAATCGGATTGTTAATTCAAAATTCAAATTCAGTTTCCGTTTCTGTTTTCAATCCAGATAAACAATAAGAAAAAGAACAATGTTCATACATTGATATTTCGATAAAAATTTCTTCTCGAGGTTCTAAACATTAACTAAAACGTTCACTCTTGCCTTTTCATTTGAATGTCAAATCTGATTTATAAATGATGAACAGATGTCTAAAAGAGCTTTCAATAAACGTTGATTTTGAATGTGAAATTAATATCCAAACCCTCAATTATGAAACTTTAATTGGAATCTTGGATTTGAAACTGATTGATTTTTGGTCTAGAAATTAGTAATTCAATTCTGAATTTAAACCCTTAGATTCAAGACACGTTTCTAAGTCCATAATGTAGGGTTCATATTTTCATGAAAAGAAAACCGTATTGAAAAAAAAGCTCAACATTGATTTCATTGACAGATACTACCAAAATTAAGAAGATTTTTTCCTTAATGTGAAGAACAGTTTTTTAATTAAATCTCTTTGCAAGCTATTTGAAAAATCTTTATGCAAACATAATTATAACATTTCGCTTAAAATATGCATAATTAACTAATGTTTATGAAAATTTTACATAGTAAGACAAAGTAACTTGAAATTTGACTCACATACGCGATTGATATGGCATAATCCAGATGGCGTGACAGGGAAAATTTCTGCAAAATCGGGCCCTCACGCTGCCACTTTTACCGTAGAGCGCGTTGTCTTGTCACAGATGGCGCGGATGTTGGTCTTCTTCTTGGTCGCTTCCGGTACGTTTTCCTTGGTATTGCCATGTTACACGTACATGTACCGTTTGCCTATGTAGAAACAGGCTTACAGCAACTCTTTACCTTCCGAATGGGTGGTAATCGTACTGATTCCGCATATTCTGCTTGTCCGACGTCAGACGTCCGAAGCTCCTCTTCTGGTAGGGAAGTGCCGCCTTGAGCGTACGCTGGCACTTCGATATGATTTTTTTTGGCGGCGGTTGGAGCGGCTGTAGATCTGTCAGCGGCCTTGCCAACGGCTGCCTTCTTGGTGACGGATTTCTACATTTTCGAAGAAATGTCTAGTTAGCTTGCACATGTTGACGAACATAAAAACCTGTTGAGAACAAATAGAATTAATCATTTAGCAGAAAATAAAAAGAATTGTTACCTTCTGATGCTTCGGAATCCAGCTTCAGTTTCTTTGCAGTCCGTTAAAATAGCCTCTATGATCCGCCGATCGTATCACACATTGGTGAGATACCGATTGATCATATAGTGCTGCTCTGTTTTGACAGCAAGCATCGTGCGATGTTTTTCTTTTCTCATCGATGATTTGAGTGACGGACGATCTTATTAGATCAAAAACATTGAACAAAACAATACGTATATTGTGCATTCAATTGAGAATTCCAATCAGAAACGTTCAGCGAAATGAGTGATATTCGGAACACTGCTTACGAACCATCTTACGTCGCATGAAAACGTTGGCCCTTGGCCCATTTGCATAACATCGTCAGCAACATTTTCTTTCGAAGGCATCCTTCTCCATTCTTTCTCGCTAGATTCAGTCAAAATTTCCCCAATTGGACAAGCAACGTATTGTCGATATCTGCGTAGGCTGGATTTTATCCACGAATGCACCGTGCGTCTGTGAGTCAGTCCAATACGTCGTTTTATTGATGGTCAATCGGTGGAATTTCAGAATTAAATATCGCAACTGAACTCCAAGTGCAGCTGCCTGCAGCTCCAACCAAGGAATTTATACCTATTGTTTTTAGAGGTGCTTCAATGATCTGGTCACAACAATACATCGTATGTAACCGTCTACTTGAGCGCGTACGGAGTATATGTTGGAGCTAGCTTCGTACGCGATTGCTGCAGTGTAGGACCAACCCGAGGTCACAGGCTCCAAGGGAACGCAAGGGCCACCCACCATTTATTCTAACCATTCATTGATCCGGAGAAGCAAACTGAGGAACTTGATAGCTGTCCGTGCGTTAGAATACAATTCGAAAAAGAAATTTACTATTAATTTTTATATGATCCAAAAAAAATCTGGCCAGAAAATGCCAAGCTTTAAATCTTGAAATTTCTCACACTTATGAATTATCATTAAATATATTATCATTCGTACTCTTCCATTGCAGGCCCCACCGAAGTACGCCTTCAAATACGGCGTCAACGATTTCCACACCGGTGACGTCAAGAGCCAGCATGAAACCCGGGACGGAGACGTCGTCAAGGGCCAGTATTCGCTAGTGGAACCTGATGGCTCGGTGCGAACCGTCGACTACACTGCCGACAAGCACTCCGGCTTCAATGCGGTCGTCCACAAAACGGCTCCAGTTGCCCACCACGGAGGAGAACACTACTAAATGGATTGGCTGATCCATGATGTTTTCCCGTCTTCTGATTGAGGATCTGTTAATTAGTGTTTTATGAAAATGATTCATCATGTGATTGTTGGGTTTGCCTTGTCTTACCAAAAAGTAGATTTTTTTGCTTAATAGGGGAATGTATTTGAAAAACTATCATGAAAGCTCTCCAAAACGGATTGATGACGACATTTGGTCACAAGGCTTCCGGGGATAAAATCGAAGTTTGGTGCAAAAACCGTTGGTTGTTCTGAACTGTGATACTCTTTGTTACTTGTTGTTACTGCTTGTTAGTGCTTTTCCATTTTTCATGAATCCATTTCAAAATCGTGCATAAAGTAGCCATCTAACGAACGGTTTGTATCAAGCTTCGATCGATCATCGTGTGAAGGCCACTTTTAGACATCGTAAAACAGTCTTCACATGTGTTTTAACCATGTTTTCCAGAAGCTCGCCAATTTGTATTGAACGATAAACGGTCAAACGTAACGAAAGTGGCAACGAGTTGATTTATGTAAATTATTGACTACCATAGGGAACGCGAGTTTTCAAATCGCGACTGTTTAAAAAAAAAATCGAACAAGTTGTTTGCAGTTGCTGCCTTTTCCTCATACAAACATTGGCCTTTTTTTATTGATTAAATTAAAAAGTAGGTACTGGCACTTGAAATCAATAAACAAGCGATGGAGTTGAAGTTTCCGCTATTACTAAATCAGTTTGGACGGGTTTGGAACCACATTTCATGACAACTCCAAAGCCAGGAAATTTACACGGAAATCTCGATTCAAAACGTTTTTCTCCGGCCATTCCTGCGCGTGTCATTATGTAACCAATCTTCTTCAAACGAGATTGAGAAAAACCTGCCTTTCAACTCCTTCGCTAAGCCAGGGCAAGTCTTACAGGAGAACGTTGATCAACCACAACCGTGCCCCCATCGAACGAGTTACCGGTGTTACATTCATGGGCGCCATACAAAAACAAGCCTTGCCCATCACTTTTCCTTTCGTTGAGCTAATCTTCAAGTTAATACCGCTTTTTTTTTCAAACCCCCCCTAAGTGTATAAACTTCAGCAAAAAAAACAAACCGTGATTCATTTGGCGAAGCGGTTTTGCTTTTCATTACCAACACCCAACACAAGTATGAGAAACTAAGAAAAAAGGGAAAACCCCTTCTAGCTGCGCGGAGGGTTTGTAACTTGTGTGTGCATAAACGGAGTCGGAATACTCGCTTCCGACTTGATGTTGTATGTTGTATTTATGTTGATAGGTGTTTATAACTATACTGCCCAGAGAAAGATAGACAGAGAGAGAGAGAGAAAAAGAGAACTCTTACTAGAGTTGATGATGATACCTCGGAAAGACAGTACAGACACGCACGTGGGCCTTAAGTCGTGTCTTTAGTTAGAGTGGATCGAATCAATTAGAGCTAGCGATGTTTTCATTGTAAGACTAATTACCAGTACGCGTTCCAGCCTAACTTTGTGTGGGCAGCTCTGACGAGCGATTGAAGTATGTATATGTATGTAAAAAAGTATAAATAAAATAATTGTATCAAATAAAATACCGAGATAGTTGTTTTCATTTCGAAATTGGATCAATACTAACTTATCATCATTAAATTGGAAATTACTGTACCGGAATGGATGGCTCCAAATAACATATTGTCGCAGAATCCCCAAACCAGAGTTTCCGTCAACATCAGCGACATCAATCAGTTACCAGTTGGCCAGTTATATATAGGGATGCCAGAATACCTGTAAGTAAACTAGCCCACCTGATTGACTCGTTCTTCCAAAATATACCATACATTAGGGTTACCATGTCCTTCAACGCCAAAAAGAGTACATTGAAATAATATTCCAAAATATGTGGGAGAAATGAGAGAAACCTAGATATTTTAGGCCATTAAAATAGAGACAATTAGTTGTTAGTTGTTAGACTTACCTGGAAAATATGATTTTAAAAAAATATTATTTTTAGTCGAAACTTATTGTTTTCAGATTTTTATTTTCTTTCAGATTTTAAGTAAAAAGTCAATTTTGTCAATTTTGTTGGATTATTCGAGAGGACAAAGATAACAACATTGCAAACATGAAAAAATGGTACATATCAAAAAGTTTTATTTTATATATAGAAGCTTATTTTTATTCTCGATTCTTTCACTTTCGATTTGTGTACCAACGTGTCTTTTAATCAAATTTCTGTTGTGCTCTTTGCCAACTATTTGGACGCTAATTGCATATTCAAAGGCGCTGATTTCAATTGATTTGTGATGCTTTCCATTTCAATTCATCATTAAGAGACAAACAAATTAGGGAAAACTGAAATTCCGTGCCATGAATGCATAAAAAGTTAAAATTTTCTATGACTTTTTTGCACATATAGGAACAAAACTTAAGAATTGGAAGAAATAAGTTCGTTTCTCTGATAAATTGTCTTTCAACAAAAACAAAGAGTATATTTTGCAAGATTTCACAAAAAGAAGAGTACGATCGAAAAAGAATACATGTACTCTTAAAAGAGTACGTATGGTAAAGTCTGCTTCATTTAATATTGGAACACAAACAATTGCGTGTAGTTCAGTCATTTATTAACGAATTCATAATTTGTTTTTCATACAAATGTAGCATTTTATTTACTCTTTCATAAAAAAAAATTAAAAAAATTATCCATTGCTGTTGAATTTATCCGCAAACACGAACTTAAATTTTGCAGGTACATCCCCCCGAGCCGTCGCCAAATAAAATTTTTGACCTGGGATTTGCCCAAAGTCCGCCTTCACGTAGGTCTCATCGTCCATCAGAATACATCCGTCGAACTTGGTCAGCACTTGGTCGTACAGCCACAGAGAACAGAGTTCGGGCTGGAGCTCAAAACGTGTGTGAGAATACCAACCTAAGTTTCAAACCAAATTCGTAAGTGGACTAACATCCATAAGATGTCGCTACCAGTACACCTACATATTTTTTTATTTTTCGACACGCTCAGAAATTATTACTCATCGCTCATCTCAAAGAAGGCCAGTGCAATATATGACAGTAACACAATTTTATGTGTGAAAATTTTTAAAAACATCATGATTTAAAAAAATGCAAATCATAATTCAAACACACTTTAATCGATATTAAATGCCCCATATTGTATCAATATTGACGCTGAATTGAAAGCTGAATTCCAAGTTTTAAAGTATGGGCTTGGATTTTACTATCAGTAAACAGTTTTCTAGAACAGAAAAATTTGTACATAAATGATACAATTGTAAATTATAGGTCGATATCCCGGTTGATGTTACCTGAGATCGATACATGAGAACTTGTAACTCAGGATTAGTAATCAGTAGAAATGAATAAAGTTATTATTTATCATGAGTTTTAAGACCTCATGTATCGATCTCAGGTAACATCAACCGGAATATCGACCCATAATTTACAATTATATCAGTTATGTTCACATTTTCTGTACTAGAAAACTATTTACTGATAGTAAAATCCAAGCCAATACTTTAAAACTTGGAATTCAACTTTCAATTCAGCACCAATATTGATTGAACAATATGGGGCATATGATAGCGATTAAAGTGTGATTGAAATATGATTTGCATTTTGTTAAATCATGATGTTTTTAAAATTTATAACACGAAAAATTGTGTTACTGTTATATATTGCAAACATTGCTTCCTTTGAGATAAGCGATGGGTATTAATTTCTAAGCGTGTCGAAAAAATGAAAAAAATAGGTGTTCTGGTAGTGACATCTTATGGATGTTAGTCCACTTACGAATTTGGTTTGAAACTTAGGTTGGTAATCTCACACACGTTTTCAACACATTTTTGTTCGGGGCCCGATGTCTGTTCTCTGTGGTACAGCTTTCGAGCACGGATTCTGGCCACATTGTTCTGCTTCAGCGTCCGATTTGGCTGTTTGCTGGCTCGGAATGACCTTATTCCTTCCCGGAGACGAATTCGTCGCACCGTACTGTGAGCGGCCTGGAACTTATTGGCCAAATCGCGGTCTGAAAGATTGGGATTCCTCTTGACGGCCTTGATGACTTTCCCACGCAGTTTCCGGTCGACAGTTCCACTCCGACGCTTCGAATGCGGCTTCCGAGCCGTCGTCAATGTTTCCTTGTACTGCTTGATAACACGCCATACGGTATTTCTGGGCATTTTAAGCTGTTTAGCTAGCTTCGATGCCGACAACAATGGATTTTCAAGAAAACTGTGCACAATTTGATCTCTCCCTTCGGCTTCCATGGCGGTTGTTTACAAAATGCTATCGTTTGGTGTTATGACATAAATACATGGTGAAAGGTAATGAATTTCCCGACACGTGGGTGAAAAAAGTTTCCAAATCCGTCCATTAGGAGCGCCACAATGAGCAAAAGAATTTGTTCCAATATTAAATGAAGCAGACTTTATCCCTAACATCAAAAAAATACATTCACTCCATAACAGTTCATACAAAGCCATGGGGTCCGGGTATGGTGTACGCGTTGCATTGGAGATTTGTCGAACTTAATAATCTAAACAGAATGCATGTGAACACATACTTAGGCAGAAACTGCGGTGAATCTGTGCACCCATGCTGGATAACCAACAACATACATACTACATCAGCGACGGCGACATTCATTGACGACATTTCATGTTGACTAGACATCTTTAAGACATCTTCCAAGTGTCGGAACCGAACAAAAGAAAGGGTTGCCAAACAAAAGAAAGACTGATTGATGAATTGATATGACATTGTTCATCGTCGCTAGTTAGGAAGGTTGCCATTCACCAGCTCGAAGAGTATGAAATGTCAACCAAAAGTTCCATAAAACTGGTACGAAAAACCTCACTCAGTCCCATCATTTATCTGGAGTACGTTCTATGCAGCCTAAAATTTAAGTTCTTATCGATACATTCAAGCTCTAAAACAAGTTTTAATTAGTAAACAAGGCCTCTTCCGGCCAATCGCGAAGCAAGCTAGACCTAGTGATGCGCGAGCGCTCAAGAGCCGCTCATTTGAACCGGTTCTTCAAAAAGAACGAACGACCCGTGGCTCTTAAAAAAAGAGCCGCGGTTCAAAAATGATTCGTGACCCGCCGCTCAACACCGATTGAAATATTTAACCGCTACAATATGCAAGAGCGAAAAGTGGAGAGCCGTCCGTTCTTCGAATCAAACGAGTCACGGTTCGTTCGTTCTTTCCAAAAGAGCCGGTTCAAATAAACAGCTCTTGGTTGCTCTCCCATCACCAAACAAGCAACCAGGGTTGCCAACATATATTTTCAATAATCAGGGAACTGGTGAAATAAAAATCAGGCAAAATCAGGCTACATAAGTAACGGAAATTCCTCTAAAAGTGATGACCTTTTTTTTGCATATTTCTACTGAATCAAAGCCGAACGATTCCTTTTCATTCCCTTTTTAAGATATGAATTAATGGGAATCTTTCGATTGGTTTCATTCAGCCACATTTTCGCTTTTTTAACTTCAACAATGGTACCTAATTTTGTTCCTTACTACCCATTTTTCATCACATTCGTAGAAATCGGGCAAAATCAGGCATTTTTTTAAAAATCAGGGAAATTCAATGGCTTTTAAGGTTGTCAGGCAGAGCCTCGAAAAATCAGGCAATCCCTGAAAAATCAGGCATATTGGCATCTCTGCAAGCAACACAAACTGAAGAGCGGAGAACAGCAGAAATCCGTTCGTTCGCTCTCCCGAACCAAAAGAACCGAGGTGGGTGGTGGGTGGTTAAAAAAGAGCTACAGGACGGCTCGAAAAAAAACCGAACAGAGCATCCGAGCCGAGCCGTTTATTTGATCAAATTGAACGGCTCTCCCGTTCAGATTGTGAACCAGAGTTGAGCGAGTCGCGGTTCTTTTTTGAGCGGTTCTTTTTTGAGCGGTTTTTTTGAGCCGTTCTTTTTCGAGCCGTTCTTTTGCGAGCCGTTTTTCGACTCTTTTTTGAACCACCACCCAGCACGGTTCCTTTGGTTCGAGAGAACGATCGAACGGCTTTCTGCTGTTCTTCGCTCCTCAGTCTATGTTACCTGTGATTTGATGGGCGAAGAACCAAAAGCTGCTAATTCGAAGCAAAAGCAGATCAACACAGGGATGCGCTGGATTCTTTGATTTTCAGCCATGTCTCGTGTTCCGTATACGTATTCGTATACAAAACTAACAAAATTCAGACACTCGAAAAATGTGAGCCTATAATGTAATTTTAACTTTAATTTGGATAATGTGAGAAAGCTGCTAAAGTGTGCTAGAGATAAATGAACGAAAATTGAGGACTCCAGCGGACATGTTTCTGTGTAATTGAACATGTTTTTTATAACATTAAACATTAATCCCGAGTTTATATTCGTAGTAGAAGTTTAATACGTAATGTTGCTTTGAATTTAGCACTTTAAAAAAAAGTTATTTATAATTTTCATTAAAATGCTAGATATTTAAAAATATTAATTACAATTTCATAATATTTATTCAATGTTCAAAAATATTTATGGAGTGAGTATGTTTACGTGGACATGACTCAAACTCCTACCCCCCTCTACATGGAAATTTCCAAATCAACCCCACACACCCCCCCCCCCCCCCCACCCCCTTCCCTTAGGTTGACCACGTGGTATGTGAACGGCTCAAGTGTGACACGGTTCATTTTTGAGCCGTTCAAATGAACCGGCTCATTGAATTGAGCGAACGGCTCTGAGCCGCTCATTGAAATGAGCCGTTTTGCCCACCTCTAGCTAGACCGGTCCACCGTAGCTGCTGATACCACCCGAGGAGGGAAGATAGCCAGGAGCGGCCATCCACGAGCCCACCCAAAAAGAAAGCCGACGTGTATTGTCGCACATTGGAAGCTAGGGAAGAAAGACACAAATTCGCTGTATCGTTTTCTGTATCTTTTTTTACTGTTCGGCAAAAAACCAGCAATTGTTGAAAAGATTTGTAATTGTTAAAATTTTGACTTTAGATGATGAGCTTTGTGTAGCGAGTCATGTAACCCAGTTGTTTATGTGCTACATTTAAGCCTTCTGAGTTAATTGTTGCAGATTCAAAAGTAAACATCGGAATCGAATACACCAGCTAGATTATCCAATACCAGTCTGTCAACTCTATCGTAGATATAAACTTTAAACTTAATAAAAATTTTGTTCGGTCCATGGGAACTACCCAAAATCTGAATCTGTTATTTAAGCTATTTTAAGAGCAATCATTAATTAAACAATTTTTATTTATCAGCTTAAAAAACTTCAATGAAATTTGAGCGACTCAATACGCCTGATCATGCAAGAATTTGCCAGAACAAATCAAAACTGAATTAAATCATTGCTTTATGCAAAACACGTGCTTTTAAGCATCAAAAGAGTTTTATTGAAAATCTCTAAATAAGAAAATTAAATTTTGAACCTTCGCACTGGTCGGTAGATCGATGAGAAAAATTTGACGTTTGAACGATTTTCTTTTATTCAGTCATCCTCCCCCAAATTCGGGGTTGCCAGGTGCCCAGATTTATCTGTAAAACCAAGACTTTTGACCCTTCATCCAGATATTTGTCAGACACAGATTTTGCCAAGATTTTTGCTGAGAGTTCCCAGATTTTACAGACTTTCAAAATAAAGTGATGAAATCAATATTCATGCATCGGATTTGATCCGTAAGTGCAAGATTAGACTGAAATCTCGCTTGTATTCATTGGTATTTGACCAATCATTCATTAAGCACATTTAAAAAAAATAAGATCGACATGGTATGTGGTAGGAAACAGTGTTCACAGCTCGAAAATAACCTGAATACAACAGGACAACCACACCCCTCCCCCCTCCCACACATAGTCAAATTTCTTGTTTAGTACCAAATTTGTGATCTTCCCTATGCACATACACACACAGACTTTCTTTCTAAATTGCACAGATTTTTACTCCTCAACACCTGCATCCCTGCCCAGATTAGAAGCAGCCATCAAAGCGCTTTGACAGAAGCCGGAGAAAACATAAAGTGTGATTAAGAAACGTAGAGAAAATATACGAAATGGATAGCTAATTAGCTCTTATCTTCGAACTCGCTCCGAAACTCTGCTCCTGATTCTAGCTCCTGTAAATGGCTTTTATCAGAGCCAAATCCGAAAGAGTTTGATCTCGGTCACCCAATAACCGAGTTAGCCCTAGCCTAGCCAAGCCTTCCAGGCAGTAAGTCCTACGCAGTGATACCACATTAAAATCAGTATTTTCAAGGCCGAAAAAATCTGAATTCGGTATGAAAATTCCAAAAATCGGTATAAATACCGATTTTTTGTTGTTCTTATTGACTTTCAACACAATCAACACAATTATCATTAAGTATTTTTATGCTACTTAATCCTTTGTATTCTCATTTTCGAGGATTTTGGCGTCAGAAGTTCCTTTGTCAGATATGAACTGCGAACGATTGGACTTATGGTTTTCAAAATATCAAAAAATCAATTGAGTTAACAAAATGTCTGTAAATTGCTTATGCTTATGCTTATGATACGTACACAGCCAGATCTTGTCAGCATCCCGGTGAATAGTAAAAATACATTTACTATTCATCTTATCAAGGCCGGGCCCACTGTGCAGTATTGGACGCAGAGACGACTGGAACCAGAGGAGGAAGAAACGTGGACAACAGTACCATACGTTCCCATGTAAATTTTATATTTATTCGTTGGAGCAAAGATGCTAAGATATTTCTATGCTCCTTGGTGTTGGGCCTTGCTATTCTTCCTTCAGGGGATGGAAATGAGGTTTTTCTACATGGAGTCCAAAATTCAACAATACAATAATTAAAGAAATTTCTTTAATCATTATACACTGTTTAGTTCTGGATCCCTGTACCTTCATCTCAGGTCATCGACCATGGTTATAGCGCCAATGCCCGCTTTTGAAAAGATTTGAAAGAGCAGAGAAATTATTAATACAGCACCAAAATCCTTAGAATTTTTCCATTCTAAAAGATTTCAGCGCCAAAAGGAATACATACACATTATGACATACTAAAAAAATCAAAAGCAAAATTCTAAAAACAATTATTTATAACAAATTTGCAGTATCAAAGTTAAATGCACTGTTGAATATAAAGTTTTGACCCTGTTGCAGACGAATAATCATAAGTGTAACAAGTGTGGTATGCAAGTTTTTTTTGTTACATTTTCCTAGAATGAATAAATACTATTAAATAGAACTTTTAAAAAATAAAGCCTTTGCATATTTTTGGCAAACCGAATTCAATTTAAACAAAGGATCTGAAATCAATTAATAATAGAACATATGTTATTTTGAACTCCACACACATCAACATCTTGTGCATAACCACTATAATCTTGCCAACTGCATTTTAGTTATATAGGAAAAAAAGTGCTAGTACTGGTACTTGAAATCTATTTAAACGGGCGCATGTTAGTGAATGGTGTCAATCAAATTTGTTTTGAGACAAAATATTTTCATTTAGTCAAAAAGATAAATTACAATGTGGTATTAATTATCGTCGCCCGAAAGATTTATGTCGCCGGATAAAACGCAATCACTCAAATCGCTTAACGCTCGACCTAAATCGTTACGCTTAAGCGTTACAAAACCGTGACGGTGGTATACGAGTTTAATCCAAGGGTCGATTATAACATGCATGTATGCTTGATTATGAAAAGTATACTTAGCTTCGGGTTAACTTCGGATATTTTCGAAATTCCATCTGAAACAGGGACCAGACTAGAAGAAACAGCATTTTAATTGGAGCTAGATTGCAACTAGCTCAACATGATGATACTCGTCCACACGTTCATTATTTCCCCTTCTTCGACGATTCCAGTTACGCCTCATAAAAATATACTTTGCATTCTCTCAATTAGAAAAACTCGTCCCACATTCCCGAAAAATACACGTCGCCCGACCCATCTTGAGCCGAAAAACACACGCGCGGTAACAAAAAAAGAAAAACACGTCGGCTCGCGAACACAATCACACCGTAGCGGAATGCTTCCCTTTCCTGAGGAGCTAACCTCACGTCTCAAAATTTTGAAGCGAAACGGCACAACCAAAATTTAAGATTTTCCCGAAAACACCAAATGGTTATTAAAATCTTCATGATGTACTAAAGAAAGCACTCTTCACTTATTGGTTCCACTATAGAAAACTACTTAAACCCGGCCGAAATTGATTTAATTTAACTTTCAAATTTCACGGCCTTCCCCGAACCCGAACAACCGACCGAAAAAGTCGAAAAACAAACCTTAGTTAACAAAATGTCTGTAAATTTAAACAAAATTCCCGTTTTTATGCAAATTTAGAAAAAAAAATAGCAAAAAGAAAACTTCATAAACTTTTATTTCACAGCAATCAAATTGCATGCGTTTTCGAAAATGTTGATAATTGAGTGAGAACCTTTATTTTCAAATGTATGTTATGTTTAATAGCTTTACCAAAAAGTGCCTAAATTTATATAACAAAATTTTCATCTATTTTCGAAAGTTAACTCTAAAAAAGAGCAGAAAAAAATTTAAATGAATATTTGGAATCAGAACCCAAAAATGAATCAGCATTAGGCTTTATATTCTTTGCACTTCGGAACTTTTTTAAATTTTGTTGACTTGTGCTATTTATCACGAACATGAACTTATCTTTGTTCCTTTTTTTTACATACTTGGAGGTATGATCAATTAACGTCTTCAACTATTTTAATCTTTAATCTACACAAAGGTACCATTTTATTTGATGATCAAGATTCGATCTGAAGGCAGTTGGCATAGAAGTCAAAGTTGCTATCGACTATACTGAGACCTACTGCCTAATAAGGAAAAAATGGTTGCTTTAGTTATATTTTGAAAGATTTTTTTTGTCTGAACGAATTTTTCAAAAATCGGTATTCGGTATATACCGATTCTTGGTTATCAATTTGGCCAAAAATCGGTATAAATACTAATAAATCAGTATGTGTGGCATCGCTGGTCCTACGACCTGCCTCCACCGATATCAGACAACCAAGCTTGCAAAATATCAACGCAACGAGTAAAACTCGGCTCATACGAACGGAGGTGTGAGGCGGAACACAAAAAAAAAATCCACCCAAGCTAGGCTGAGTTAGAGTAAAATAAAATCAAGATTCATTTTTGAACCTTACTCACCAAGCATCGCATACTCGCTCCAAAAAAATCGCTCAAGTGGTGAGAAGAGTCAAGTTACATGATTCAAAAATCTGCTCAACCAGGGTTGCCAACTGTTTTTCGAAAAAGTCTGGAAGATTTTGAAAAAATGTCTGGAAATATCTGGAAAAGTCTGGATAGCTTAATTTTGGGAAGGTGGTGACCTTTTTTTTTTGGTCGCCAGATCCCAATGTTGCAGATAGCCACTAATCGTGTGTTTCTGACACTATAACTTACGTGTTCTGTTTGACTCTCAATTTAACGCACAACTTCAAGCATTTGCCATTATTCCCCTAGCTTTCAACCACTTCTGCATTCACTTTCTGCCATATTTTACCATGACCATTTTGAATTTTCATAGTTTCATAGAACAATTTACGTCCTAAGCCAAAAGTCTGGAATTGTCTGGAAGAAATGTCAAAAGTCTGGAAGTCTGGAAACCTGTAAAAATGTCTGGCAAAAGTCCAAAAAGTTAGGAAGATCCAGACAAAATTTGGAAGGTTGACATCACTGTGCTCAACACAGCACATGTGATTTTTTCTTCGGTGGTGAGTTGAGCAGACAAGTCGTCCGTAGTTGTCCGTAAGTTGTCCGTAGAGTAAAAATAAAATACGCTCAAAGGTAGGCTGATTTTAAATCCTTGAGTCGGAAAGAGTCTCTTGGTTTTGACTCGCTTGCGTATTTTATTTGACTCGGAATTCTGGGGAATGGTTCTTTCTGGCGATTGAAATTCTGGGGATTTTTCATTCTGGGCATAGGTTTTCGGGTGAATGGAGTACAACTCCAGTATTTAATTTTAGTTACTTGATTAAGAATTAATATAATTCGAAACGTTGAATGAAGCACATATAAAAAGTTTTATAATTGACCTGAAAAGAGCGAAAAGCCAATACATAACCTAAAAATTCATTCCATTATTTAAAAACAATTTTAGATGGTGAAATAATAAAGAGAGCTGTATATAATCGAATCAGGCTTCTTCGATTCTCTTGATTTTGGCTCTTTTTTCGCATCTCCTTATCAAACGCCTGGGAGAAATATGCTTTCTCACACATAAAACGATCATGCAGCCCACATTTTGTTGGAGAGCACTTCAATCACACAGTCACCAAATCTCATTCTCGCTAGGAGAAATTTTCATTAGCTTCACAGTAACTGGCTGAGAAATCAATGATCTTTGTTCATTTCACTGATCAAAAGTAGAACTGATTAAGTGTTTTCAGAGTCACACTCCTACAGTACTCTGTCAGTAGAAGAGTGATCATTAGTTAGAGAAAAAATTTTCCCCGCTCTCTCAGCAGCAGAGGATGAAATGCTACAGGTATAATGGACGACCCCTTCTGCCGACACCTGCCTCGAAGTTAAATGATTGGAATCAATTGCTCGTCCTTTAAAACTCCCGTGTGCCAATTTTCATCTTTATCCCATTTATAATAACGTCATTATCGCAGAAACAGTGAACAGTTTATAGGGACGACCACTTTTGCATGCCCTTCACACAAAATCTGATACCTGAAATCAAATACCTATCCCTCAATACACAAATGCACAAATTTTCACCTCAATCTAATTTATAACAACGTCAATATCGCAAATACAATATTTGTCTTATATGGATGACCCCCTTTAAAAGAGGTCATCCGAAAATCTAAAAACATTTTTTCTCATTCCTGATCTAAGGAGCAGCCATGCCAAATTTCAGCTCTCAAGCTCCTAAGACGGCTGAGCTTTCAATAACGGAAATTGCTTTTTATATACAAAGAAGATTCATAGTAATTCAGATCTTCTTCTCTTATATAAATTTTTTTCTTGTGGGTATCTGAAATGGTCATTTGGACTTTTAAAATTTATTTAAACTTGATATTTTAAGTGAAATTTCTATTTGGTACTTGTAAAGCCAGCGTACAGTAAACTATTCGCTACATCCACAAATCAGATCTTCTCCAATAATGAACTTCCTTGGAAGTGGAATAATCGGTATAAAATTTTATGCCGGACCAGCATCAACAAGCATATGTGTGAAAGAAACCAAATAAAACATATCCCATATCCTATCACAAGACAAAGCAGGACGGAAAAAATCAGCCAGCAAGGATATTGTCGAATGATGTAGGGGAGGAGCGGGCTATATGCGCCTATTAAGCAGAACACTGATTTAATCAAATATCACATCGAATATGTGTATAAAAACTATATACACGTGTGCAGGCACCTGTTTTCTATACATAGGAGTAATTTTCATGTTAAAATTCTCTTCTGTTTCCAAGAAAATGATTTTATTATAAGTGTTGTCTAAAATGCCGAACCTCAAACCGTGCGGGCTAAATGCGCCTATTTATGTTTTGAACAAAATTTCTGTTTTTTGGGCAATATTTCCGTATAATTCCATTGAAACTGCTAGAAAGTAATAATTTCCGTACGACAAAGCTGAAGTTTTATAAAAATCTATGTATATTATAATTTTATGGAATAAAACAAAAGTTAGGGTTGCCATACTATGGAGGCAGTTCATCCATGAGAAAAACTTCATCAAATCTGTTTTTAGATCTTCAATTCTCTCTTAAGATGTTATTCAGAGCTTAGATTTGAAGGTTCAATGATAAAAATCATTTAATTATTCTATTTAACCTGTTATTTTAGGATGGAGGCATTTTACAAACATGATGGGGGCATACAAAAACACTCTATTATTCCACTGTTTAATCATTATTAAACCTCCACAAAAGCTGAAATATGTTTAATTTCTTAAGTTCATTTGAGTAAGAAACAAAAACCATCCTAGTTTTTGTTTTAAGCTTCTTTACGTATAATTTTTAAAAGTCGAAATATTACATCAAAATGTATCAAAACCTAGTATGATTTTTTAAATTTTTTTGAGTTTGTAATTTCATAAAATTCTTTCTTGCTGTATGTTCTAAGCGTATCACCCTCAAAACGCATTGGTCAGATAAGCTGTCTAGTCAGCCATTTCATCAAACAGCTGTAGGGTCATTTAACCCGATAGGCCCATTTAGGAAACCTTTCCCCTACCAAGTGCTATGTGAGTATGTAAATCGGCGAGCAATAGAAAACAGTTTCTAGTTTCCCATTCCATTATCATTCTTTTTCCATCAAAGACAAAGGAGGATGAAAAAACACCGGTAAAACAACAGTGCAGTGCGTTTTCTTGGAAATCAGCAGAGGCAGAAAGACCTTCGTTTTCAAACCAACTCAGATGGCGCACTGAGTAAGATATCGGAATGGTAAGCCGAGATGAAATGTTGCAGTGAGTTTGATTCTCACTTTGATTTTTTCGGGATGAATTATCCAATTTAGAATCCAAAAGGATGATAATCCCATAAAATGTTTTCCTTGTTTCGCTTGAATGTAGTGGTCATGCACCATTCTGCTTTTATGCCAGTATTGCTTTTCCAATCATTCCATTGGTACATTAAACTTTTTAGCGCATTTTTGGCCCAGAGAATTGCTTAATAGGCGTTGGATATTTACAACCTATTCTAGGTGCAGGTTGTTTCACATCTTAGATATAGGCCAGGTATTAGATAAGCATAATTTCTTTTGAGTTAATACATCGATTTTTTTTCCGGAATAGTGCGTTGGAAAGGGGAGAGTCTTCTCTATAATGTGACAAATTTTATGAGATGCCAATTTTTTTCTCAAAATTGTTCCAAGAGAGAAGACTCTCCCCTTTCCAACGCACTATTCCGGAAAATCGATCGGGTTCTAGAAAAGCTTTTTTCAAGATTTGCGAACAAATTACATGAGTTTTCAACTTTTTGCAAATAATTTTTAGTACGAATTTCATGTTTTACATTTTTAAGCTTAAATGTGTTAAGATTCCTTCAAAAGTAAAAGTTATGGTTCAAATGATTTTTGATCGAAAAATTTTGGCAAATCACTGACATTACGAGGGAAATTTAAAATATTTATTATCTAGAGTTAGCCTTAAAATGAACTATCAACACTTAAGCATATCCACTAGAGCACAGTTATAACTAAGGATTGTCTATGGTCATTTCTATGGAGAACAGAATGTAGTTGAGTTGAGTCAAAAAAGTTAAAATTCAACTTTTCAACATTAAATTTTCTTCCCCTCATTCATTTTTTTGTGTTTTGGAAACCTGTAGGAGGTCTTTTAGGTTAAAAAAAAAGAACTATCTATTTGGGTTAATTGTATTATTTGTGTTAATGCATTGAATGTATGCATTATTTGCGTGCGGAAAAACCTTCTTTGTTATGAAAAAAATATGCTATTTTAAAGTGTTTCCATGAAAATTGATTTCTTTAAACTTCGAATTTACAGTTTAAGTGCTAAAAGTATAATTTTTCGTATATAAATCGCCGTAGTTTGTCACAACGTTTATGATCAACTTAAAAAAGCATTGCAATATTTTTTTAATACTTATTTCAATATGGTATTTGAATTTGAAACGCACATCTCGTTTGTAGCGTCCTATATTTATAAAACAGGGAGAGAGACAGACCATACAGAAATGAACGAACACGCAAAACTCTTCACTGGATCATCCGATTTGCATGCGATTTTTTTTGTTGTGTTCGTCTTCACGCGAAGAAAAACACAATGGAGAGATAATTTCAAAAAGGTTTTTTGTGGAATTTGAAAATTAATTTTTAGTTTTTATTCGTATCAAAAAAAAGCCATGGCACCCAATTTCCATTGTTTTTTTATTCGAATCACCCAGAGTAGGAAGTTCCTACTAGGAAGGCGCCAAAAGCAATCAAGGCTTACTGATGTTCATCCATCTCTCTATAGGAAGTTTTGGCGCCCATTTTTGTTGCAAGTGTACTTTTCACGTGGCACCAGTAAAATGGATACTTGGATGCGATTTTCCCTATGAGGTTCCGAAACTACGAAGCATAGCAAAGCCTGTACGAAGAATATTGAAAAAATTTTTAATTTTTTTCATCAGAATCAAGGCAATTCTAAGATATTTTTAGATGTTTGTTCGTTCACCGTTAATTTTTTTGACATTTCATATTCTTTTAGAAACTCAACCAATATGGCTATAAAATTTCCAATAGACTCAAAACAACTTAATGAGATTGAATTGAAACATTTCATTATCAAATCATTTTTGATGAGTTTTGGTAACACCAATAGAAAGTCATATAACTGGTAAAAGATCACCCTTATTTATTTTTTGTTGATTTTATCCAGTTACTTTGAGAATTGAAGGTTATTAATTTTGTGATTCCAAGTATATTGATTCATTATCATAAAAACGGATTGGAGGATCAGGAAACATTGGAAAATCCACACTACCTTTCTTGCTCAGTGGTTAAACGGAACTTTTGGAAATTTTAGCTATATAGGACTTTATCTTGACATTAGATCCAACTCTCAGTTTCAAAAGTCAGAAAAAAGGATCGTAATCAATAATATCATCAAGTACTAAAAACTTGAAAGAATATAAAAATTAAATTTTAAGTAAAAAACATGCCATCTAAAATTTCGAACATTTAAGTATGGACAAAAATCTGAACCAATACACAAAAATACAGTTTCGTACAAGAAATAAGATCTAAAAAAACAATCTGTCAAGCATAGGTAAATTAAAGAATATTAACACTTAAATTCGATCAAAAAAATAAAAATAAAACCAAGATTAACGAAAATCCAGCTTTTAAATTAACGTTTTAATATAACTGAAAATCCAGATTCATAAAGCCAAATTTAGAATACTGATTCAAATTAACAATAAAATTCAGAATTAAATTTAACTGTCTGGATTACAGTTTCTTATCTTACGAACATAAACTATATATTTAAGAAATTTGTGAATATTTTGAATTTCTATTCCAAATACTCAAAATAGATTTGCTTTCATTCAGGGTTTGACTGTTAAGAGAGAAATAATATTAATACAAGAAAGTTTAAATTTTTTTTTTTCAAAATTCTTTAATTCTTAGTGCAATTTGCCGATCCCTAACTGAAAATTTAAAAAAAAAATAATGATGACACACATTTCGAAGACATTTTCAAACATTATTTTGATTAGAAAAACGTTGCTGTAAAATGAAATGAATAGTAACTTTTTCTGAATTGTTAAATATTTGTCAAACTCAGCTCTGTAAATTCACAATAAGATTCAATTAGTGTATTAAGTGCAAAGTCCGATAAAAAGAGATATGAAATAATTAAAAAAAATATATAAATTAATTTATTATTCATTATTCTTTGAATGTTCCGGGTCCATTTTTTTAATTTTTCTATTCTGACGACCATGCTTAAAGAAAACTGTAATGTATTTAAATACAGAGGTTAACACAAATCGAAAATACAACTCTATTTATGACGACTCCAGCAAAAAAGATCCATTTTCTTTTGAAATCAATCTTCAACATTTTTAAAATACTTTACCAGATAGGAGTTTTTGAATAAAAATGATGACTAAACTAAATTGAAACTTGATAGATTAAGCGTTCTTAAGTTACCGGAACTGATCATTAGCAGAACTTAATAATACGCTACCTCAACAAGAAAATAAGTTCGCTAAACAAAACTTAGCGAACTTATTAGAGCAAATTGTATGAGCGTTTTTGTGTCAAGAACTGCCGGTTTACAAATACAAATTTATGTATGATATTTTCCATTCCATTAGCGGTTTTTTGAATGAACTTAAAATAATGAAATTCGAATAACGAACCATAATTCTGGATTTTTTTTCTGATACAAAGGTATCCAATAGCTTTTATATACTTAAAAGGAAGGCTGACTAAGGAACAGTGCTAAAATGAAAAAAAAATTCTCAAAAATTACAGGCTTAACAAAGTTTGCCGGGTCAGCTAGTTTTCTATAAAGCTGAGAGATCTCCCACTACAGACCACCAACAGGAAAATGAGAATTATTGAACACACAACAGTATTGTTTTTTTTATTTTAATTAAATTATACGCTACCATGCAGAGCCTTATCACATTTCTGGAACCTATTAATATTGAGTGGACAAATTCATTTAATAGTTTTTCTAGGGAGCAACAATATATTGTAGAATGATGAAACTGTATTTTTCTTTACTCAACTCAAAACTACATATTGCGTTGAATCGAACCGATCATAGAGAATTCACCTTTATTACCGTGCTTGCCAGTTGTTTTTACAATTAGTTCTAAATAATTTTTGCTGTTAATGTTCAAATTTTCTACAAAATTTGACATCTTTGCAAAAATGTTGTTTTATAATCTTTATTGTCATCGTTTTTGTAGTTACTATTTATTTTTGATGGAATCTTATCACATCTTAGCTCAAAAATGTAAAATTTGAAGTTCTTAGGAAAACTTAAAATTTTGCTTGTGTATTTTATTCGCAAGTTACATAAAACAAAATTTGTTCTAGACCTCCCGATTCATTTTTCCCCGGAATAGTGCGTTTGAGAGACAAGAGTCTCCTCTATAATGTGGCAAGTTTTCATTGATGCCGATATTTTTCTTTTCAGCGGTCCAAAAAATGTGAAATGTGAATTTCGAATACGAAGATAGTTTTATGAACCGATCTTAGAAAAGGGTTTTGGCTTACGACTAAACTTTTAACAAAATTTAGCTCGTTTAAGTTTGAAGACTGGACGCGATAACTATTTTCGAAAAAAGAAAGCTAAGCACGTATCGAAAGCTTCTGATAGCTTCGACTTCCTTCAGGCGGGTTTTATTAGGTATAAATAACGAGCGTCTTTCTCACTTTCGCTACACCACAGCACGATGGCAGTTCATCTACTTGCAGTGTTGACACTTTTGGAAGCTGTTCAATTCTTTACAGCGGCTTCTCCTTCTGGCGCGTTAGTGCTCAAAAGTTACGACAAGGCTCAGTCCGAGTGCAGAGCCTATCTCAAGACGTCGACTGGCGGCAAAGAAGATCGCTGCAAGGCTTTGTGTGAGACGACAGTTCTTCGATCCTGGGATAAATGTTCGGGACTAATCAATGTTCCATTTGCTCAGCACTTTCGACCAGACAGTTGTGATGTCAACTACTACAACCGAACAGTGCAGTGTCTGGCGTCGGCAAAGCAGAGAGTTTCAGCCAAAGACGAATGCTGCCAGGCAACTGTTGCTAGTCAATGTTTCAAGGATCAGTACGGAAATCCCGTAGGAAGTCCACAGTTGGCTCCACTGACTAGTTTGCAGCTTGAAAACGTCATGCGATCCTGTGCAGATATGCTTCGCATCAGTCCAGTGTCAGTGGTATACTCCAGTCTGTACAATTTCGATTTGGACAGCAACTCACGCTGTTTCATGCGCTGCGTCCTCATTCGACAGGGTCTATACAATGATGTCAACGGTCCAGATTTGGATCGCATGTACGTTCAATGCGGAGGATACGATCAGTCGCTGGAAGATTTCAAGGCAGGCGCCCAAAAGTGTATCGACAAGCTACGTTCCCAATGTTTGGACAACTGCACGCTAGCAACGCGGATTTCCAGCGAATGCTTCCCCAGAAAGAGTGGACCATCTGGGGCTGTTGCCGAACAAGCCCTGTCGAAACTGTCAACGTTAGTGAATATTTTTGGCAAATCCATAGACCAAGCTCAACCATTGGAAAATGCTCTAATCTTTGGCCCTATTACACTGACCGTTCAGAAGCTTATGGAAATCCTACAAGGACTGGTCTTGCGTTTCCCCAACAACCTGGAGGATACTTTCAAAATTTTCATCGGACTTGGAGAAAGTTTTCCTGCTGTCTTCAGTGGAACTATAGACGGTATGGAAGGAATTGATTTAGAACCAGTCGACAATGTTCCAATTGATTCCGATAACCTAAATAATCTAATAGCCAATATTGAGGATGGGTCATCGACCCCTGATCAATCAGGACAGAATCAAGTTAATGGACCTGCTCAGGTGGAAAATTCTGAACCAAGCCAGCCACAAGCTTCTGATTTTGAACAAGTGGGAGGTATTGAAGTTGACCAAAACGCAGAGGATGATTCTGGAGCTAGTGATATGGGAAATTTTGAATCTGGTCAAGACACAGTAACTGAAAAAGGGGAAGAATCTGAGCCTGGTGATATGGATGATTCTGGACCTGTGGACAGCCTTGGGGAATCAGAATCGTCTGTAACCACATTAGCAACAGAAAACATAAACTCTGATCTCATAGCTCCTGAAACCACAAGCTCGATACCTCTAGCCATGTCTGAGTCGAGTACATCGAGTAATTCTGGATTTGACCAAATGGGAAGTACTGGATCTGGTGGAATGGAAGGAATCGACATCACAAACGCTGTGACCACAAGCTCTGATACCACAAACTCTGAACCTTCAACCACGTCTGAGCCTGGGCTCGGTCAAACGGGAGGTTCTGGACCTAATGGAATGGAGATGAATTCTGAATCTGTAAACAGTCCTTTGGAATCCACTTTATCTGGAACCACAGCAGTAACAGAAAATACAGATTTTGTTCCTACATTTTCCGATATCACATTGCCAGTTGGTTTAGATTTAGGGAACCTGTAATTTGCTTAAAATTTCCGCCCATCATTTATTTTTATGACCTGATATGTATTTTTATCAATAATAAAAACTTTCTATTCAGTTGCATTTCGAATGTTTTGTTTGAATCTCTTGCTTCAGTTCGAGTGGGAGAAAAAGAGTGAAACGAAAATAACACCTTCATCTGAAAAAGTAAGAACTATCGGATACCTGAATTAAAGCGTCCCTCGTCTAATATTTGTTACACTTGGCTCAATTTTGCGCTATTCTAGACAAACAATTTCCCGTATTTATAGTTCGATAACGTGCCGCAATGATTTTCACAACATTACTACCATTTATGGGCTAGAGGGACGACTCAGGGTGCTTTTTAATTTTCGTCATATCTTTTTAAGCATTTTTAACAACTCATCATGTGTGTAACGGATAGGATATAAAACTAAGAAGTTTTGTTTTAAAAAATGGGGTAGTAACAGCTATCTTAGTCAAGTCAAGTTTTTAAATTTCTATATTTTTCTTTCAAAATTAACGGAAATGTTTCAGTTTGTTTTTCGTTAATGTTTGGATAGCTGATGATTGCGGCACTCGTTGGACCAACATGAAGAGTATTCCGAAGGTTCACTGTATGGAGTAACGTTGGATCGGGAAGGCCAACATGAAGAATGTTTCGAAAATTTCTTGGGTTTTGAGGAGCAACATGATGGGTGTAATATGGCTCGAGATATCGAGCATAGAAAAGTTTCTGATGATAATCTTTACATAGTTTTCTAATAACCAGTTGAATATGTTTGAAGCAGGATGTCCTTCATATAAAAAAGTTAATTCAATGTTTGAACATTTACATTATGTTTGAACAGTCAAGTAATAAAAAATGGTTTGAGAGAAAAACCAGCAAATTGGATCGGTATTCAATTAAAGGAGGTATGGTTGTTTGTATCTCCATGTTAAGTACATGAAAGCCAGTATAAGTAACCTTTCAAGTCACTAAATGACTAATTAAATGACTTATTGAAAGACACTCTGCAAATTTTTTGTTTTATCAAAATGGATAAAGAATTACAAATATTGAACAGCCCAAGATAAACATTCATTATAAAAACCCTCAATGATTTAATGCGCTTGCCAGAATAAATATCTCAAATTTCATGGGCATCACAACAAACTAGAAATAAAATTATCAAAATCTGAATAACCAGGATGTGATTATTTTAGCTTAGCTTAGCTTAGCTTTATTGACTACTCACATCCATCTTAAATCATTGAACCTGAAATGCAACATGAAAAATATACTAAATCAATAGTTCCTTTTAAGCTTCATAAAGCTTTAAATTAATTTTTTAACCGATAAAAAACAAGCGCATTTCAAATTCAATGATCGCAAGCGTGGCTCAGTAGAACGAATTCCACATCACCAATGGTTGCTACTCCGTGATTGACCGAGGCCATCAATTTTGTCCAAAGGTCAAATGAATGGTATCTGGGATTGACAGCACATCCACAATGAACAAAACTTATGCTCTCTCTTTACACATCAATAACGGCGCCGGCCACGTCCTAGTAGTCAATGGATAGAAGGAAAATAGAGAAAAATGATTGAAAGAATAATAATTCACGCATTAGGACCGAGGTTACCTCTGCAATAACCAGGATGTGATTATTTTGAATATTAACACATTAAGTACCGCAAAGACAACTAAGCTGGGAAATACCAAAATTCAGCATTGTAATTTTCAGAAACCACTGGGCAAAATGTTACAAATTTAGTATCTATGATTTACCAAAAGAGTTTTGTCAATTTCTTAGAATAAAGTTAAATGATTTTATTTTCAGCGTTCGAGCCATGCTTTTACTTGTAGCGGCCACCAAAATAACGAAGCTGAAATCTGAGATAGCTATGTAGAGTTTTAATAATAACGAACAACATAATTCCTTAATCTTCCAAACAAAAAGTCAAGTTAGGAAACAGATTTATAGCATTTGAAAATAAAAAATAAAGTTTATAACCAACGAAAAAGTCATCCCAACAAAAACGCATGGCATCCCAGCTTATGCAACCGGCTGGAATCGATCACATGTGAAAACTATTTATCAACCAAATAAAACATATTGAGAAATACCAAAATTTACCCTATCATATGAAAGCGGTGGTTTTTAGCTTCTATCCAAATGGTTTAACTTTTTTATTGCAATTGATTTTTTTTATGCATTTTCATGATTTTTTTATCTCAAAAATAAAAGTCGCCATTTTATTACGCCGGCTCACAAATCTTTTTCAAATGTTATCTCGACTGGCGTGATATTTGGAATTCCCTGAAGGAAATTTCTGAAGTAGAAAACATGACGGTTGCACCAAAGAGTAGGATATGGTTCATACCAGCCTATTTGTTGTCAAGTAAATTAAAGATACCGTTGAACCACTGATCACACTGACATTACATTAAGAACAAAATTTCGTTCAAATTTTGTCTATAAGCCTCCTACCGTCGACATTGCGCGGAAGCTATTCGAGTATAAAAATTTGAATCAATAGCATGGACTCCAACCTGTTCAGTCCGTTCGAGTAGTCTAAACTGATCGATATTTATCAAATTTCTGGTTTAATTTTCCAGCCGGACTACAACATCGATCGAAGCGCCTCTGGTACACAGCAAAAAACAATGTAAAGATGGCTGATGTAATTTGAGCAGATGTTAGCCAGTATATGTAGTATTTTGACTTTTTATTGTGATACTACACAACTGTCCGTTTTTTACATCTAAACGATGCACACAATTTTAAACATGTCTGTTTGTGTAATATCACATCGTCTATGTAATCACATCGAAGCAGCTCATAATTGTCAACAAAATTGTTTTCATATCAAAAATTCCGGAACGGTTTCTGACGCTCAGAGGCAACCGATCTACTGGTAAGATACATCAATTTATTTCTTATTTTTAAGCAAATCCAGTCATACTAACTGATTTTCATATTTGTTTGTTTCTAGGAAATTTATTCGGAAGAAATAAAGTACAAGGAATGCAGAAAGAAATTTTTAAAACGGATGGGAGGGTAGGTCCTATTATGATTATTTTTTCATACCCGCTACCGGGGGATTCAACTTTTTTTCATTTTCAGGCCCCAAATCAATATCCCGAGAATCTCTTCATGCCTAACATGGCGATCCGAGGCCAATATTGAGATTCACCGTCGGAAAAGACAATTATTTTGTTACGAGTCTACGGAAAGCCAAAAGCTAATAGTTTCGACGTCGGTGTAGAAGTTAGACTTTGCAGTGAAAGATGAATCGCCTAGTAAAGGTCAACAACTGGAAACCTCGAAACGTATCCCAAGGATAATAGGTGCGTTTTATAACGCTTATAACAAATATAGTGTATTCGATTGAAAATCCTGTTTCTAAAATCCCGGAGAAAAATTGCATTTGACAAAGTTATGAAGAGCCAAGCTGGTTGAATAAATATAAATATACCTGAACAAATGGAATTTGCAGTTTGATTGAATATTTTACCCATTTGAAAATGCCCCAGCTAATTATAAACAGATTCCTACAGAGTATCATTTTTTACACCTTGGCGAATTGTGACTTTCCAAAATTTTATAATTTTGTTCTGAAGCACTTCGAACACTTTCGAACGAAACTTTACTAATTATAAAGTTGTCCACATTTCTGAAAATTCTACGACAATTTACAAGAATAATATTGCTCTTTGAATAGCATCAACATTTTTCATCGTTCCCATTTTTGTCTACTACGATAATTTTTTATTTTAATTTTGTTACATCTTATCGAGGTCATAGGTTTTACATAAAAACGATGTTATTTTAGGTAGCATTTGCGACTCAAGTTATGTGCACGTTTTTGATGTAATATCGCAACACTTTTTTTTACTGTGTATCGACATTGCTCGTTAATTTTTCGAGTAGCCAAAAATCGAAATCGAGTGTCCAGTCAGTGTGGTTAGTGGTTGAACTTTGATCGCCGGGGTAACTTGCATTGCCATGAATTTCTTGCAGATAATCATCATTAACTAAGTCTGAAATTAAAATATCTACACGCCTATAAATTGAGTTTCAAGTAGGCAAAGCTTTGTTTGAAGTTGGAGATTTTTTTATATCACTTAAAATGTAGTTTCAAAGTTTTAAAATATCTGGTTTTTCGAAGACTCACAAACAAATTTGGCAACTCTGCTAACCTTACCTTCCGCTGCTAAACCACCCGCACCGCTCCACCGCTTAACTCACCATCCATCTGGCTCCTTCCGCTAAATGCGACATTACGCTGCACCATACCGCCCGATTCATCCGACCGCAATATAAATTGTTTCAAGCCACTTCAAACCACTGTACCGATTTCGGATCAATAAAGGACCATTTTCGCTTTGCTGTTTTTATTCGATCACCGATCTACCAACAAAACCATCAACATCTTCCGTCTCGCACCCGCCTTCGAGGATCCAACGACAGAACAACAACAAACTTTCGTCTCGCTCAAGCCATCGAGGGCAAGGAAACGTCATTTCTTCCGACCGCTAGCAGAGGCTACGTCGAAAAGTCACATAGCAACGCCATCTGAACGTCACATTGGGTAACTATCAAACTGAAAAAGTACACGGAAAATAAAAAAAAGGTAAAATTTACCTTTTTGCGAGGTGAATTTTTTCCACCCCTCTTTCGAGGTAAATTTTACCTTTTTTTCATTCACCTAGCAAAATAGTAAATAATACCGTTTTCCCATTTACTGATTTAAAAGGTAAATGCTGGTTGGTTTGATTGTTTTCTTCAATAAGAATTTAAAAAATACAAAATTCTTTCAAAAATGATATTTATTGGAGATAAATAGGGACTGGTAATTCGGCTTCGCGTTCTTCTGAGCCGCTATGGCCGCTGAATCCACCTGCGTTGCGTACATTCATGGCCTCCTCCGTTCGACTTTTCCGGCTGGAGGATGACGTGGAATACATCTCAAAGCCCTATAGGCCGATCTGAAACAAAATCAATAGTATTATGACGAGAACCAGCACAACTAAATGATATTTAAGAACACTTACCATACTATTTCGATTTTCACATATTCGGCACAAAGCAAAACTTGTTCCTAGAATGACAAAACAGCTTAACCTCAAATAACGGGTCCGGCGAATAGTTACTTTTTTTAGAAGAATTGTACCGTTTTGTTTAGCTCAATCCAGGTCAATTACACCTCGCTACGAGGTAAGTTTTACCTTATTTGGATTTACCTTTTTTTCTAGGTGAATTATACTTTTTTATCGAGCTCAATTCAGGTGAACTTCACCTCGCTACTAGGTAAGATTTACCTTTTTTGGATTCACCTTTTTTTCTCGGTGAATTGTACCTTTTTTCCAACCTCGATTCAGGTAAATTTTACCTCACTGTGAGGTGAGTTTCACCTCGAAGAGGTAGAAGTTACCTTTTTGGCTTTCACGAGCGTTCACCTTTGCTAACTCGGTAAATTTTACCTTTTTATTATTTTCCGTGTAATAACTTTTCAAAATGGCGAATATTTGCAGAAAGTGTGCGACGACTTTCGACGGTGAATTCGTTCAATGTGGAGTTTTTTGTTCCATCGTTGTCTGTGTAAAATGCTCTTGTATACACGATAATTCTCGCGCAGACTTTCGCAAGAATGGACATCTTGTGTGGATGTGCCAAAGCTGAAAAATGATGGTATCTAAAGCCCGCTTTTCCAACGCTTTAGTATCAACAAACGTTGCTCGACTCCTTGAAAGAATCTCTTAAAAATGAGATCCGTGAGAGTATTCTTCAAGAAGTTCGAAATGAACTCCGAGCAAATCCTCTTCCGGTGAACGTTTGCGCAACTCCAGTCCTCAATCCGAGAAATAGGTCATCTGTGAGTTCAGCCATTGTTTCATCTGCCCATCTTAAGCGTCGCCGTGAAAAAACCATAGTTGTGGACAACGTTACTGAACGACAACAAAAATTGTTATGTGCTGTAGGTACCGGTGCAGCCAATAATGAAATCGCCACCAACAACAATCTTTATTCAACACCTCCGTCATTTTGGTTGTATCTCTCTGGCATTCTTCCTAACGCGCCCGATGATAGTGTTCTGCAATTCGTTCGCTCTCAACTTGGAACTGATGAAGTCCAGCTCAAAAAGTTGGTTCCTAGGGACAGAGAAGTCAGCACGCTTTCGTTTGTATCGTTCAAAGTTGGTGTTTCGCTCGATTTGAAGGACAAGGCGTTGTCATCCGAAACTTGGCCAGCAGGAATCCGTTTCCGGCAGTTTGTCGATAATTCGCCTGAGAGTTTTTTAACCATTCCGAAGCAGCCACGACACGATTTCAAACCGAACCATCAGACACCCTTTGCGACGCCAATTTGAATGATCAACTGAACGTTGACAACCGTCACTTTGCCGAATTAGAATCCGCCGTCACTACCTTGCCTTCATCAGTACCACCTCCTCCTGCAACATCCGCTTACTCATCTTTGCAAAATTGCTCTATCGTTAACCGTCAACTAACCGTATACTATCAGAACGCAGGTGGTATGCGTACAAAAACCAATCAATTTCTACTCGCACTGTCCTCATGTGAATAAGACATTGTCATGATCACAGAAACTTGGTTGAAAGATGACATAGCAAGCTCCGAATTAGCTTTGAACTACAGTATTTACCGCAACGATAGAAATTCGAACACAAGTCAGCTGAGACGAGGTGGAGGCGTATTGATTGCAGTAAGGCATGGCATCGATGCAGTCTCTGTAGCAGTACCTGAATGTGATCACTTAGAGCAAATCGTTGTGCGAATCAAGGATCAATGCCGTTTCGTCTCCTTGTGCTGTGTTTACTTTAGACCTAATAGCGAAACTACTCTTTATTCGTCCCATATGTCAGCAATTGATCGATTAACGAGTTCCGCAACTAGTCAAGATATTATCGTCGTAGCCGGGGATTATAACCTACCGAACTTAAACTGGAGTTTTGACGAGGATACTAATAGTTTTCTGCCAGTGAGCGCCTCAACTGAACAGGAACTGGCTGTAATTGAGTGCACTATTTCATCTGGTTTATCTCAGATGTGCTCTCTCGTTAACGCTGATGGCAGAATTCTCGACTTAATATTCTTGAATAGACCAGATCTTGCAGAAATTGTAAACCCACCACACGCCATTTTAAACACCGGTCGACATCATCACCCTTCAATTTTATTAATTGACAATCCTTACGGAGCATGTAGTATGGAAACAGTTCACCCCGTATCTTGTGAATTAGATTTTATGCACTGTGATACCGATCGTGCAATAGAATCGTTAGCAGAAACAAATTGGATCTCTACTTTTGCCAATCTGGATATCAACAGTGCTCTTTCTAAATTCTATGACCACCTTTGGGGTATAATTCGTGAGTGCACCCCTCCCAGACGGCCAAACCGACATAAGCCGTTTAAGCTCCCTTGGTGGAACTCGGAACTTCGTAGAAGCCGCAACTTAGTTCGGAAAGCCCAGAAACGTTACTTCAAGGATAAATCTGATCATAACAAGACTATCCTATCTGGTTTAGAAGTTGAGTACTCAACCCTGCGAAACACTGCCTTTAAGCGATACATATTAAACATCGAACGCAACGTAAAGCAAGATCCATCGAGTTTTTGGAAATTTATGAACAGCCGCCGCCTCAAAAATACGATTCCATTTTCTGTATCGTTTCATGGACGCACCTCGAGTAGCATTAGGGAATCGGCTGATTTATTTTCGGAATTCTTCTTAGCTCGACTAATCCTGATTGCGCTGATACCTATTTTGGAACTCTGCCGAACTATGACGTCAGGCTCCCACAAACTCTATTTACCGATCAGGAAGTGTTAAACGTACTCAGTTCGCTCGATCCATCGAAAGGTCCAGGTCCAGATGGCATTCCATCGTCATTGGTTACGAGATTAGCTGTACCTCTTGCAACACCGCTTTATTTAATTTTCAACCGATCAATCTCAGAAGGTGTTTTTCCTAGCCACTGAAAAATCGCTTCTTATATCCGATTCATAAGTCTGGGAATGCGCATCGTGTGGAGAACTACCGGCCAATTTCAATCCTCTGCTGTTTTTCAAAGGTGCTTGAAATTTTGATGTACGAAAGGCTCTATTCAGCAGCTACTCCGATACTTGCCGAAGTCCAGCACGGGTTTATCCGGAAGAGATCAACGTTGACCAACTTGATGTGCTATGCCAGTGACCTGCATACTGCAACTGATAAAAAACTGCAAGTGGACTCAATATACGTCGACTTTGCCAAGGCCTTCGACAAAGTACCTCATATGGTCGTGATGGAGAAAATAAAACGCTATGGCTTCCCTGAATGGGTAAGCAAATGGTTGCACTCTTATCTGCTCAATCGTCAAGGCTTCGTAAATATCCGTGGAATTCACTCCACGATGTTTACTATGCCGTCTGGTGTTCCGCAAGGTAGTCACTTAGGACCACTTATTTTCGTGATTTTCATAAACGACTTAGCACTGCGACTTGCTCTGCGACGTAGTTCTACCTCCCCGTGGTGCAGAGTGGAAACGTGTCTACAGACTTGTCACCTGTAGATGTACGGCCAAGAGAACTACACGTCACACTTGGTACAGTCAGCTGCGACGGGCTGCGTGCCGAGTGTGGCAAAACGTGGTGCGACTGGGCACCTTGGTACCAGTGCTCAGTTGCAGGTGGAGGGGTCGTAACGTGTATCGGGTAGTCGCGACTCCGATATGCGGGACGACCAAGTGTTCGAGCGGGTGTTGGTCGAATTCGCGCGTCGGGTGGTCCTAGCCCTGATTCGCGGATATGACCGACTCACGACGAGCAGAGGGGCCTTGTGCCGTAATATGTGGCGCCCATTAGATGGGCCTCAGTATGAGTCTCGAAGAGTCGAGACGGAGGAAAAAGTGGGATGTGTGGTTATCTCCAGACCCGAGGAGAGGCGAGTTGTTCTCGTCTCGAATTGGGTCAAGAGACGGAATGATCGAGGGCTCTCGAGACGCGAGGAGAGGTGGGTATAGACGCCTCAATTCGTGTCAAGAGGAGGAATGTGAGAGGGCCTCGAGTCACGAGGAGAGACGGGTATAGACGGCTCAAATTGTGACAAGAGGCCATATGTGGGACTCGAGTCACGAGTAGCGGCGAACGGACTGCCAACCCGTAAGTCGTGAATCGTGACAAAGAGTGGTTGAGATTGCTGGTGTAGTACGAATAAAACGAGTATTTGCCGTGGAGCGCATTGCGCGAGTATGGTCTCCCATCATGGGTAAAGCCTTCGTTGCTAGGTCCGGATGGGAATTATGGCCAGAGGCCCCAGGTGGATTTTATGGCGTAGGGGTACATAGTATCATGAGTCGTCCAATTGCACCCATGGACCCAGAGTAGCAAACTGGGGGGACGCGGTGGCTCGCCGTGCCTTGGAATGCAATCCGTAAAAAGGATTTACCACCTGGGTGATCAACTAATAAAAAAAAAAACGACTTAGCAACCGTCCTTCATTCGCCAAAACTACTGTTCGCAGATGATTTGAAAATCTACCGGATCGTTGACTCAAGAGTGGACTGCGCTGCGCTCCAAGAAGACATTAACAGACTTCTCGCATGGTGCGGAAAACATGGAATGGAAGTAAACGCCGATAAGTGCAAGTGCATCAGTTTTTTAGAATCAGAAACTCTTTGGTCTTCGATTACGCTTTTGGTGGCACTCCGCTCGAAAGAGTTGTCACAATTAAGGATCTTGGAGTAACCTTTGATCAGAAGCTCTCGTTTAATCAGCATATTGCAACAACAACAACAGCTAAAGCCTTCGCTTTGTTTGGATTCCTGCGACGAAACACTTTGAGCTTTGAGGACCCATACGCTCTCAAGACAGTGTTCTGCTCTTTGGTGTGAAGTGTCTTGGAGTATGCAGCACCAGTTTGGGCACCCTACCACTCTGTCCATATCGAACGAATCGAACGGATTCAGAGAAAATTTCTTCGTTATGCGTTGCGTCAACTGCCATGGCGAGACCCTGTAAGGCTACCACCCTACCCACAAAGGTGTGCTCTTTTGTCTATTCCGTCCCTAGGCCAAAGAAGAACATATTTGCAGCGAATGTTTGTATATCCTGACAAACGCTGTAGACTGTCCACAATTGCTCCAAAGCTTGAGTTTGCACGCCCCAGCTCGCCGTTTGCGTAACCAAACCACCTTTTGGCTACCTAGAAGCAGATCAGTTTTTGGACAAAACCACCCGCTTAATCGATGTTGTCAAGTCTTCAACGATGTTTCACACTTGTTTGACTTCAATGTATCCAAATCAATGTTTAAATGTGAAATCCGTAACGTTACCTAGCTTTAACATAGTTTTAATTTAAACATAAGTTAATTTTTTTAATATTCGGTCTGTATGGCAGCAGTCAAAGACTTAAATAAATAAAATAAAAAATAAACACCTCTCCTGGTGAAATGATAGCATTTTGAAGTAAATGGGTTGTTTTATATGAAAGTTTAATTTTTTTCCTTTGCATAGGGATAGTTTATGAGTCATTTTTATGGTCATTCTATGATATTTTTTGGATATTAAAAAACGGACGATTTCTATGAGAAAGGCTGTATAGAACAAATAGCTACAAACCCTATCAAATGGCTAATGATCATATACTTCTTTTATTCAACTGTTATTCTAGAAAAATGTACTTACATAATTAAATAAACAACCGCAAATTGCATTCGTGGGAGACCTAAAGTACATAGCAAAAATATTCTCATACGTTTATGATCTAAGTTTTGTCATGTTCTTTCACGTGAATAAGGAATTTTTGATGGAACATCAATAAGTCACATAAATGCCACCAATTTGCAAATCATAGCTTGTGGGGAATCGTGAGCCAAATTTTGAGGAGTATTTTGGGCCACCTATATTTTGGTGTTTTTATACACATTCAGAACTTAAAATTCGTTATTACTATCTGCAAAGTTTTCTTGTGCCAAATAAAGAATTGTGAAGAATATTTTGACCATTTTTTCCAATGCGATAGACACGAACAAAAAACCTATATAAGGAATTTAACCGAAACGTTCGCGAGCCAGGAATTGGGAACTATTCGATCAAACACAACTCCCTTTTTTGAATTATGAAATTTCAGTTTTGGGTCAACTTATAAACTTTGCTCGTAATTTAGTCAATTTGGATTTGGTGGCTCATGTTTCCCCAAAAAATTTTCAAAATAACAATAAATACTTTTTTTAAAACAGTCTTAACTCGGGAAATTCATGTATTCAAAAAATAAACAAAAATGCCTAATGTTATCTTAAAAATGTAAAAAATTCTTTCCATTTATTTTTATCCTTTAATCTTCTTTAATTAAAAGTTATGAAGCAAAGAAAAAAAGTGGCTCATGATACCCCACTCTTCCATTAAATTAAAAAAAAAAATTGTCAAAACAAAATCGGTATGTTTTGCCAAAAATCGGTATTCTGTATAAAACCGATTCTTGGTAATTTTTTTGTCAAAAATCGGTATAAATATCGAAAAGTCAGTATGCAAACGGCAAACGGCTTCCAGTGAGATAGGCATAAGAAGTGTGTTTCTCGTTCAGTCTGTGGAACACAAAGCGAAACTGCACAATGCGTTTGTTAAATCTATTCATACCTAATAGAATCTTCAATTTATGGTGCAGCTAGATATATAATGGTTTAAATTTCATTAATAAAACTTACATAAGATCAATGAAAAGGGTACAGGTGGTTACGGTGTTACAATGCCAGTCAAAACATAATACCATCAGCTCGACAATGAATAAAACAGTGAAAACTGGAAACTTGAACTGGAATTCAAACTTGAATATGGAATTCAGAAGCTATTGAAGCATACGATCAGAGTGTTTTCTATTATATAATTAAAGATAACCTGTTATTAAAATATGTATTTTAAGAATACCTTTGGTATTTTGTTCCGTGAACTTTGAATTCATCTTTATTTGATGACAATGACAATGCTCAGAGGTCTAGGACGAGACTGCATTGTGGCATAATGAATAACAAAGATACTATAAGAGGTATCCAAATAATGTTTTCAACATGAAAGTTTTTCAAGTTATTCACTTTTATAATCATAAATTGTTACCGTTAAATAGTAACAATGGTTTTCAGAACACTTTCTTGTAATATGCACAATAACTTAACTTAAAGTAAATATAAATTAGTATTGTATCCATTTTCTTATTTGTTGGCTCTTTTTTAATATAAATATTTATTAGCTAGATTTGTTTTAGTGTCTTTTGTCACCGTACATTCACTCCTACAGCTCCTACCATTCGAACTCGACAGCCAATAGCTCCCAACTCTATCGCCGAAAATTTGTTGACAGCCGGAAACTCACACGCTCTTTTTTTTAACTCAAAATTAAGTAGTTTTGGTTCAAAACAGCACTTCGGTGGCCGCCCTCAACTTTGAGTTTGACTGGGCAATGGCAAAATTAAATTCTGATAGGCATACTCAATACTAAGTTCGGCAGCCGAACTCGAATTTATCCTTTTTTTCGAGGGTTGCTTATTTTCAGGGAATTAAAGGATGATTAAAATTTGTTGTACCCGGATGTTGCTGTTCAGGTACATTGCATTGCATATACAGAGCGGTGGAAAGTTTTGACACTCCCGGTCCAAGAAAACTTCCGGATGTTACTTCCCACGGGAAGTAAACAACATCCGGAAGTTTCCGGACATTCCAAGCCGCTCACCATATGATGACAATGACGGACAGAATTTTACGCTGACACGGTGAACATGCATTTCATTATGAATTTCCTTCATAGTCTTCCGGTAATTGTTCCGGAACGACAAAATTTTGCGACGTGTTCGTTAGTTGCTGTTCCGGTTCGGACTGAACTCGCTAAGTGTTTTCAGTCCAACAAAGAGAGTTCAATTTTTAGTTCATAAGGTCGAACTCAGCTTTGATCCCTCGCCGAAGGAAAAAAAAGGGATCAATTTTGAGTTCACAGTTCGAACTCCGTTTTGATCCATCGCAAGGAGGAAAAATGGTACTTAACTTTAAGTTCTTAGAATCGAACTATGTTTTGAACCCCGGTCATACTTAATTTTGAGTTAAAAAAAAGAGCGTGCAGGCCAAAATCGAGCGAAAAAGTGGAGAATAGGACGAAACAAAGCGCAACGAGGACGGCTTGGCAGTAAAGCGGGCATTCAGTCCGGAACACTTAAGCAGGGGAGACGTGTTTCTCATAGCTCTCACCCAAGAAGAAACAAAAGTGTGCTCACGCGTTCTAAAGTGTAGTTAAACACAAAACGAGCAACCTTAAAAATTCTACCATCTGCTGTTACCGGAATTTTTCCCTACCGGATTCCTCGCCTTACCGTGGTTCGAGGAAACATCAAACAACATCCGAAAGGGAGAGCGCGCTTCCGTTTACCGAGCGCTCCGCCGAAGTCGTGTCCACGTGGCCAGTGGGAAAGACCAGGAAGAAACCGATCTGTTCCGAGCCGGGGGTCTAGCCGCCATTAATCTGACTCGTTCCAACTTTGCCGGCTTCTTCTTCTCGCTGGTGCCCAAGAACCACGGTGAGGTAGCGCTTTTGCCAACACCTAGCGCGCCTTTCCAAGCAGCGACCACGTGGCCCGGAAAACCCTGCCTGGGAACTCTTCAGGCCCTCAAGGTTCGTTCTGAAGACACACGGGCCTCTGACCAGCACGGGGTTTGGCTGTCCCAGGAATCCAGCAACATCTGTGGAGATACCAGGCTTGGGACGACCGAGAACGGACCCGACACGTTGCCTTGCAGGAGCACAGGTAACAAATTGACTATCAATAATCAGGTGCGTGGCTCCGCCCGTCATTTAGCCCCTCCTCAAGCAGTCAATACCCTAACCTCTCCGCCTGCCACACTCAAACCTTAAGCCGTCCGTCCGTCCGTCGCCGAATCTCATTCTCGTCGTCTCAAGCCCTCTCTCCCCACCGTCTGCAATCAACCATCAAGCCAACCATTCATTTCCAGCTGTGGGCCCGCCTCCAGGGCACATTAACCATGCCGCATCCCAGGACCAGGATGTGGGATATGCTAGTTATAATCAAAGACTACAAACAAAGTCAACTGGCATCCCTCTCTGACAGCATACGAGCATCGATGAATGTTGATACATTTCTCCCTCTCACTCTATCAACGTTGTCCTGCTCCCTCCGTCAACTGCTCGACGCGCGCGCTGGACACAAGCGTCAGAAGCAAGTGACGCACTGAAGAGGCTAGTCGTCCGTGAGTTTATCGGCGATTTCACATTTGGCGATTCCTGGCAGGAGCCATTTTTTTTGTCTAAAGTGGCATTTTTTTTTTGAAGAGCTTGAAAGGCTAGTTGAAGATCACATTGTTTACTTTCGGAGTGCGCTTGTCTGAAGTGATGAAGGGAGAACACCCGCGGAACCGATTGAAATCTTTGTAGAGTTCTGAAAAGTAAAAGTTGAAACAGTTTGTGTAGTGGAAGCTGGCCATATTTATTTTTTACTTCTATCAGTCCGGCGGATACCGACTGATTATTCTAAAATCTGGCGGATACCGGATGGTTGAAGGATCAAAATGTTAACTAATAGTTCGGCGGATACCGACTATTAAAATTTGTTCTGGCGGATACCAGATTAACAATGGAGAGGGAATTCTTCATTGTTTAAAAATAGTTCGGCGGATACCGACTATTAATTAAATTTCCTGGCGGATACCAGATGAACAATGGAACGGGAATGCTCCATTGTTGAAAAATAGTTCGGCGGATACCGACTATTGATGAAAATTTCTGGCGGATACCAGATGAAGAATGGAGCGGGAATTCTCCATTGTTGAAATATAGTTCGGCGGATACCGACTATTGATAAAAATTTCGGGCGGATACCAGATGAACAATGGAGAGGAAATTCTCCGTTGTTGAAAAATAGTTCGGCAGATACCGAATATTCACAAAGATTTCTGGCGGATACCAGATGCATGATGGAGTGTGAATTTTCCTTTGATCAAAAATAGTTCGGCGGATACCGGCTATTGATAATAAGTTCTGGTGGATATCAAATGAATTATGAAGCAGGAATTCTCAATTGTTTAAAAATGGTTCAGCGGAAATCGATTATTGAACTATGATAAGAATCTTCCGGCCGATATTGTATGATTCGTGAAGCATTCGGTGGATGCCGACTATTGACTGTAAAAAAACCGGAGGATATCGGATGATTAAAAGAGCAGGTCTTTCATTAAGGATTTATTCGGCGGAAGCCGATTATAGAAAATTCAGTTTGCCGGATGATTGCTAAAACAGAGACAACCCATTGACGTTTTTGATAGATCGGCCAATAATGGACTGAATTGAGCAAGAGTTGACCATCGTTTTGACTGACTTGGCAAAAAAAGTGGTGGTTTAGAGTTTAATTTTTGGCCAATAAAGCCTTAAAAAAAAGAAGAAGATTAAGACTGGCTAGGCGGATACCGACAGTTGGATTGTTAAAAATGCTCAGCAATTTACAAATATTTATTCTTTAGTCGAAACTTACTAGTTGATTTGGAGACATACACACCGATAAATGGTGAATTTAGGTTTGAATTTTTCGATGTTTTGCTGAGTACTAATTAATGATTAAAAGCATTCATTAGGAGTTGAAAGTTCAGAGTAGGAAAAGCTCATCCGAGAATCTTATTATATGATGACTTACTTGGTTACAGATTCGGCCTGTTTCCATGACTCACGAATGATATCTTATTTTATTGAGGTTTGTGTGTTCCGCTATTGATATTTACTTCAGAAGCTAGAAAGATCAAAGTTTGCTCCTCACTTTTAAAGTGAGAACTAATAGCGAATTATTGGCTGTATTTCTTGAATTGCGTTAATTAGACGAGCCCTTAACCAGGCAGCTGCCAAAATCGCATTCCGACTGGAAGCTGTGGATAACTTGTACTCATGTATACCGGAATTGCAAGCAGCTCAATTTTAAGTAGTAGTCTATATTACATTCCTACGAGCCGAGAGCAAGTCAAGAGTAATTGGGCTCGGGCTTGCTAAGAAGAATAAAGCTTGCTCTTTAGTCTTACATAAATTTATACATATAAGAATGGACACTAGTCGGAGTGAAATTGGAGTGAAGGCAATTGCTTTCTCTGTTCAACACATAAGAAATCGTATTCCGGGATTGCAAACGCGTCCATCGCCTATTCTGAGAAGTAGGATTGTAAGAAAAAATCCAGTTTTGCAAAAATATAGAAATGAGAAGAAGGACTATAGAATGAGTTAATTAAAAATAGTGTTCAGCCAGACCTTGCGTCAGTAATGATTAAATATACGATTGAACGATTGAATAATCTTTCGAGATTATGTATATCCAAGGGATTTTCAGAAATACTTATGATCTGCAAACATGAGATAAAAAAATAAGTTAGCAGGTTGAATAGTTGATTGGTCTGTTGTGTTTTATTTTTCTTAATTTTCATTAATTAATTTAATTATTTGAATACAGTGTAAAATCTTCCCCATGCGAAGAAACTTAAACCGCCTTTGTTTATGGTCTGAACTTCTCTCTTAAGTATGCATGTTTCCCAAATAGAAGCTTAGTAAGCTGAAAGATAAGGATTAGTAACATTTAAAAAGCCCTCAAAACGATTCAAACTGACTTATCTATAATATAGAAATCATTTTTTGTTAAATATATCATCACAAAAGGCTTAAATATTAATGGTTCTTAAAAACTTGAGCGGATGACAAAATGTATGAGATTTTTGTTGTTTTGGAGAATTCAGATTAAATTTGATTCAGATTAATAGAATGATGATCGAATCCTATTTTTTTTTTGTTTTTTTTTTTCGGGAGGAGAGGAAAGATGTGGGATATGCTAGTTATAATCAAAGACTACAAACAAAGTCAACTGGCATCCCTCTCTGACAGCATACGAGCATCGATGAATGTTGATACATTTCTCCCTCTCACTCTATCAACGTTGTCCTGCTCCCTCCGTCAACTGCTCGACGCGCGCGCTGGACACAAGCGTCAGAAGCAAGTGACGCACTGAAGAGGCTAGTCGTCCGTGAGTTTATCGGCGATTTCACACAGGACATCAACGGCCGCACCGGTTCCCTTTCCTATTGTTGTGATGTCTGTCCAATAAACGTTTAAAATGAAAATACATCTTTTCTAAAATAGGGTCCGAGAGCCCATATTAACAGGGAGAATGCTGCTGCCGTAGCGTTATCTCAGTCCACCCCCTTGTTGTTTCTCTGCTAGCTAGTGGAAGCCGACCTTGAGGGAGTTGCCGCCTGAGCTAGTCGATACTTATAAAATCAAATATAAGGCCAACTAATATGTATCAGTTTTGTTTGAGCGATCTGTGAAGGCCATCAGATGATTTTTTTATTTTTCGTTTTGCGTAGAACGACAAATCATTGCTGTGTAAGAGTTTGACCCTCCATTCCTCTACGTATTACATTCTTCTCAAGTTTTCTATCCTTCTTCAATCGTAACAAGCTGTTATATCCTCTCTTTCCCTAAACGCGTTATGTGGTATTTTAATGATGTTCGAGGGATTTCCCATTGTCTAGGGCATTTCTCGAAAGCAAGTATGTTTGTTTTTTAAAAAAAGAAATACGTGATGGGACAATCGGAAGATTTTCGAAAAAGAGTCCGACACTAGATTGAATTTTGAGTGGGTAGAAATGTTAGGAGTTGTAGCACAGATGGCAGGTGAGCAATGTAAAATAAGATTTTAGTTGAATAATAAAAAAATGATCCCTAACCTGCGGTAAACGCAATGAACGGTCCAGCATGTGCTACGGCTTTTTTTTAAAGTGGTCTTGGTATTTCTCCGGATTACTTTTAATACATTCATGATCGAGAGTGATTGAGGAAGTGACTTTCAAAATGTATCATCATGTATTTCGATCAATTGAATTTAATTTAGGGAACATCCATAAATGACTTAGCATTCGGGGGGAGGGGGGAAGTTTGACTTTGTGTGACGATGTGTGACGAGAGGGGGGTAGGGGTTCAAGTAAAGCTACGTAGCTTTAATTAAATATCGAAAAAAAAATTAAAATTGTTTTGAGTTATTTTCACTTTCCCGCGCCCCTTGGTTGTGCGTTTTCCATACATACGCAGTCATACAGTCATACATACAGTCGCAGATTTTCTATTATCTCCCTCTCTTTTGGACGAAAACGTCAAGTCTGTCGCCGCCGTCGCCACGATCGACGCCCAACACGAGAGAGGCAAAAGAGAAGAAGTGAATGACGGTTTCGGTATGAGCGCTAGCTGATTGACATAGTGTTCTTCAATCGTTTTTGTTTACATTCTTGATTTCAAGTGAACGGTGTTTACTTAAGTGCTTCGTGTTTAATGAAGTGAACAATTAATGACCGACTGCTGGACAGAACTACGGCCGTGTAAGTTATTGTGTAGTAATGCTTTGAATCAGTTCTAAAGGATCCATTCATCTTCATTTGCAAACAGGAAAATGGATCGCAGTGCGCTGTACAAACAGCTAAATTCGGTATGTGAGAAGGCACACCAGTCAAAGTCTAAACGGCAGGTCCAACAGGAAGTGAACTGAATTTGGAATAAAGCCAAATCAAATCCTGACACATTGGACAAGACGGTAACTGAGGCAATCGATTCGGCGACTTCAAAGCTCTCACGGCAAAAGGCTACATTGTCGATGTTCTGGGCAACTGCACAAACCCTTTAAACCGAAGGTTCAAGAATGTGCTCCACAAGCTCCAAGCTCGAGTCTGCTGCAAAAGAAAAGCCGACAACTCCACCATCGGATCCCTCAACTTCATCTTCACTTCCTGCAAAAAGACCGGCTCCCACTCAGGAAAGAATGAAAAATCAACTCGCAAATATAAACCAAGAGTTGTTGCTGCTTCATGGAAGAAAGGAAAGAGGCTTGCTGACGGATGACGATGGAAAAAGAATGTATAAGCTGAAGATGGAAAAGCAGGCTATAGAACACGAGCTGAAAAAGAAAATTGGATACCAATCAAGATCGCAGAAGCGGCGGGACGACTTGAAACAATCTCTGAAAGAACTCACAGAATAAAAACCGTCAGCGGGTAGACCACGTGTCGAGGACAAAGAACCGGAACATTCGCTCTCTATGGGTCAGCTGCCCATGACCGGCGCCAAGACGAAAGCTACCGAAGCGTGAGAACGTTGGGTGACATAACCGAAGCTGTCAAACGTCAAGGGTTTGACATCAGCCGGAGCACAATGTACCTACGCCTCATTCCATTCCGAGCTTACTCTTCGGAAGGATTACGACACGTTAAAATCGTTCCCGTAAAACTGGTGAAGGCACAGAATGATCGTCATTCGCAACACGACGATGCACGTTTTTGTACGGTCGCTATTCATATGCTAGAGGAGCTTTCGTCGTTGCTGGGTCCTCGTGAAGTTTTTGTAGTCAGCCAAGACGACAAGGGACGTGTTCCATTGGGTTTAACTGCTGCAAACAAGCAATTTCCGATGGTTATGCCCGTCAAGTACAAAGTGTCGACTCCAGACCACTTTGTAGTCGCCAAACAGCACAAATTGATACCCTCAGTGTACGCTGCAGTTGCCATCAAACCGGATGCTATGGGGAAACCTGAGGCGGTTGGTTACACGAGACCAACGTATATTGCCATAAGATCAGCTAAGCACAGCTCATCTACAGCCCTGTCACACGGACTCGATTATACGCGACTGCTCGAGCACCCGGATTTCGAAGGATTTTCGAGGCACGATGGTGAGGTCAAAGCAGCTCATGTCATCTTTTCTGATGGTGGTCCAGACGAAAATCCTCGCTATCAGAAGGTAGCATTTAGATTTATATTCTATTTCCGTGATTAACAATAACATTTTTCTAGGTGATAAAGGTCACTATTCCTCATTTTGTATCCCACGACCTGGATGCACTCTTCTTGGCCACAAACGCCCCAGGCAGGAGTGCGTACAACAGAATTGAACGACGCATGGCCTTTCTTAGCAAACAGCTGTCTGGTCTTATTCTGGAGCATGAGTTTTACGGTTCACATTTGAACAGCCAGATGAGGACTATCGATCCTGAACTTGAAAGGAAGAATTTCGGTCATGCAGGACAAACGCTCGCTTCCGTGTGGAGTGAAGTTCGTTTCGATGACTATCCCATTCATGCCGAATATATTGAGCCGGATCACGCGGAGATGGCGGATTTGATCGAAAAAGATGCTGATAGGTTTGCAGCTCACGTCAGAAGCAGTCAGTATTTGCTGCAACTCGTGAAATGCACAAACCAAAAATGCGGCAAATCTTTTCGTAGCAGCCTTCTAACTGTTTTACCGAACCGGTTCCTGCCACCACCACTGCCACTGTATCAAACAGATTTTGGGTTGAAGGTCCCCAATCCATCTGCTGCTGAGAATAAGAACTTTGCTTCATTGTTTGTCATTTCCTCTATGGATTTGAGCAAAATTATGCGTAATTCAATCCAGTCTGAACATGTAGCTTTTGACTACTTCTGCCCGACAGTTTTCAAGCGTATCAAGGAGCGTACATGCAAGAAATGCAATTTATATTTTGCTTCAAATGTTCTCCAAAAGGAGCATAGCAAAATAACGAAGAGGACACGAAGTGCTGATCATCACTATGGAGGACGATAGAGAGTGGGTGGAGGCAGCTGACATCGCAGATGCAATTATACCAGCCGAACAGACGATGGAGGAAAGCTGCCCAACGATTTCATTGGAATCCAGAATGGAGATAATTTGGACCGACGCAACTGATTGAATACTTACTAGCTATCCTGTTTGTTGAAAGGTAGCTTGATTTTTTTTTTGACTGATTGATATGCTTTTTTAAACTACCATTTATTTCTTCTTTCCCTTTTTTTTGTTATTTTTTGTATTATCCTTGCAAAATGCTGATAATAAAAGTAAAAATAAAAAAACGATTTTTAAAAATGGGGGTGTAGTGATTATAGGCTGATACACAAATTATAGAATAGTTTGTGAATTTGTCTGGAGAAATAGTAATAAGCACATTCCGCTGATTAGGCATATGTATGTATGTATGTGGTGATGATAGTTAATTTAGTGATGATGAAGAACCTTGAACAGATGTAATGCTGTCAGATGGGTTAAATTAATCGAATGGGTATTCAAAGGAGTTTAACGTGTATGTTGAAAAAACTTGTCATTCATTTGACAATTTTTTCGAAATAAGATGCGTGTGACCTCGTTATCAAAAATTTAAAGTGGAAATAGTGAGAAAATTACGGGAAGTTTAAAGAAAAGTACGACAGGGGTGGTGTGTATTATAGCTACGTTATTATCTAGGGGGGGTCTATGACTTTGTGACGAAATGCTACGAGGGGGGAAGGGGGGGGGGGTAAAAAGATCGAAAAAAGCTACATCATTTATGGATGTTCCCTTATGGGTTTTATTTTTAAAGGCAACGGCATAGTTATTTTTCTACCACTTTAAAACATTTGACCTCTGTGTAAGGTTCTGATTACGAGATAACAGTGAAATCCAGTCAGCGTAGGAAACGAGTGTTCTCACTCTCCCTTAAAAATTTACTTTCAATGTTACAGAACATTCTTGAGTGTAATTTTTTTTTAAAACTTCCCTCAATTGGATAGTAAATCCTCTAATGAATTTTTTACATTAGTAAACGAAAAAAAAAAACAAGAGTTTATATCTCAAGAAATATAAAAAATGATTCAAGATAGTCTATGTTGTTTGGTAGATTATTAATTTTTTTTTTCTATAAATAAACATTATAAAGCAAAAGCAATACAATGGACATTTGACTGGTGATTGATCATATTCATTTTAGTAAGGGTCAATACGAAGCGATATAGTACCTTATTCAAATTACAGAAATGCTTGCTTGTGAGCTTTATCTGTTTTTTAGTTTTTAATGCATAATTTATTTGAAATAAGAAGATAAAAACAAAAATTAGATTTCAAACGCCAAACAGAGACAACAATATTTGCATGAACCAATCCGACAATCGACGGTACAGGGATTGATCTCGAAACTCGTTCTGGCCCAGTTGCGGTGGCATCTGAAAAGGTTCTCCCTTCCACAGGGCCACCAACTGCCGATAGTTAAGCACTATGGTCAATGCCAGTAATATCCCAGTAACGGTAAGGGTCACCAGTGGCAGAAACCAAAAGCAGAATTTTACCGTCCAGGAAATTTTCTTGACTGGAGGTTCCTGTAAGTTGAGACTATTACATCTGGGGCAACCTTCCGGTTGTCCGGAAGGGCTCACAATCTGCTGCTGATACACATATTTCATCAATGGATCACACGGTGGAATCCAATCGGCGGTCTCAAGCAGATCCCGAGGCATCGTTTCATCACTTATCAATGTATCGTCCATATCAATTGGGTTTGCTGATGATCTACGAAAAATGCCCAGTTACGTGATGAAATTTTAAATGTATAGATTCATTATAAGTGACTTACTGTTCCGCTCGCTCGCTTTCCGATTGCACCGGGTCTGCTTGTACGATGTTTTCGGAGAATGTCCTATAATTGTGGTTGAATTCTGCATTTGGTAGCTTATCGAAGGTTTTATCGCGCGATAGCTTAGGGATAGATGGCCGTGGTTCACTCTTTCGAGAAATCTGTGTTGGATTTCTGACATTCGTAGTTGATGGTTTAGCAAGAGCTCGATTGTTCATGGACGCTGCTTTGGATCCTCGGAAAGATGTCGAAGTAGAAACACGTTTGACCATGCTGTAAAAGGAAAGTTTTCATGTGATGTCGTCATTGCATTAAGAAATGATCGATTTAACAATTTACATATTTTTTAATGCTTAAAATTGGAAAAAGAATATTGTACTTACGATGGCATGTTTTCCTTGGCATACGACTTCCCTGTTGACTTTTTAACAATCATTGATTCATCGCAGACTCCTTAGATGAGATTGATATTCTGAAGTGCCAACGTACACACTTTTTTTCTAATGTGGTCGGGTCAATTTTGTTCTGTATTTTCAACAGCTGAAAATTACAGCACGATCTCTGGACAGAAAAACTCTACAGGAAAACAACTGTCAAACTTCCCTGTATGATCAAAGCGGGTATCTCCTGTGGTTTTTGGGAAATTTCGAATCTCATCTGTAGGCTCGAGACTGCTTCCTTTCATGATTTACATAGCAGAAATAACATAGGTCTAGTGCATAGTACATGGAAAATAAGAGGTAGGCCATTGCGCTTAACCTCACTTCGAAGCTCCGTGTATGTACACATACACTTGCATACAAAAAAAAAATAGTTATGAGAATTTGGCAATTTTATATAGAATGGCAATCAAAATTATTGATTTCTCCGTCGATAGCCATTTGATTCTTTTGAAAAGGGCTTCAGATTAAAGGTTGTTTCTTCAGGGCATCCGCAGCAATCGCGAGTATAGTGAAAATGCTCACGCGTTTGATCACTTTTAAACCGCACCGGGGGTTAGTATGAAGGTGAGCAAAATAGGGCCGTTGCCGTCGGGACCGACAAAATCACCAAATTTGCTCACTAGAAAGGGGCGAGAGCAAACATGCACTGAAAAAAATCTACCATTGAAGGCTAAGTTCAACAAACGATGTTTATTAAAATTTTGTAATTTTGGTAAACAATTTGTTGATTAATTAAGCAATTGTGGCTCTTCTTTTGATTCGTTCGAACGTGCGGACGGAATTTTGTTCGCGGGGGGATCGGAAATGTGTCGAAAATTATATAGAGCCATTTTGGAAGTATTCTGTGCTGGGTCGAAAGAGGTGAAAATTTAGGCCCTCGGAATCGGTGGCCCAGGGTTTGTTCTTCGCAGCCGAGTGGGTCGTCGGAATTAGCATAAAGGCAGCCACACAATACCGCGTCGTCCGTCGCGTCACGTCAGCTGTCAACGCCGTCGTTGTGTACTAAAACGCTGACGCGAAGCACTCTACAATTTTCGCACCACAATATAGCGTCCACTGACAGGGCTGAAAGGGAAATATTAAGAGTATCAGCAGCGGTCAGGTGTCAAAGCTATAATAACACTCCATTTTGACACTTCGACGGCGCACCGCAAGGTTTCAAACCAGGTGTTATCTTGCTCCTGGGTGTTAAAAAAGTGAGCCAGGAGCGAAATTTGAATACCGACCAGCTCCTGATTTGACAGGTGCTAAAGTGTCTAGGGAAAATTCCCAAGCGAAAATAGCAACAAACAACAACAACACCTATCGATGCGTCACTATTGGCAAAAATGGAAACAAGTTTAGCACTTACCGGTGCGCAAATGAGCTGCTAAAGCTAAAATAAGACCTAGAATGTGTCCCGGGTTAACACCTGGGATAGCACTTACCGGTACTGGTGCTCTAAGAGAAAACTCGCAAACTCCAACGCAAAATGTTTCATTTATTTTTATTTAAAAAAAAACGGGAACATATTGTGCAGTTCACACTCTACTGGACTTCACACTTTTAAAGTGTGACGGTAGAAAACTGTGACCAAAAGTGTGATCTGTCAAATTTTTGGGTTTGTTGTTGTTTTACTCAGTTTGTTGTTGTTTTGTTGGATGACAGTCAGTCGCTCGGACGATTCGCAGCTGCACCAAGGAAGTGTTGCTAGTAATCACGATAGAAAAACTGTTTTATTTGTTTTATAAAACATTTCGATTCTTCAATGTTTTTTTTTACAGAAATTAATTGTTGTGTATGAATTTAATGTTTTCAATGTTTTATAATAAATAAAATACGTATTTTCAAGAGCTTTTAAATCCTGTTTTAAATGTTTTTATTTATGAATGCTCATATTCGATACAAAATAATTCCTGGCAACAAAACTTAACAGTTTTGAACTGTGATTGGAAAAGTGAGTCGAAAATCCAACTTCCAATGCAAAATACGATACAAATCAAGTTAATATTTCTAAAAAACGCTTTATATGTAATTTCATCATTATCATTATAATGTTAAAAATAAATTTCAATGGCGTTTTTCAACAAATGTGTATCATCGAAGAGATAAAATGGCGATGATATGATTTTTGAATCTGTTTGTGTCAATCTTTGACGAAAAATATCAAATACGAATAGTTCAAACCCATGCTGACGCGCTTAAATTTTGATATTTTTCAAAACCAAAACGTCGACGCTCGAAAACGCTGCCGTTTAGAACAATTCCCGAATAGAATTGTACGATGAAAAAACCATGAATTCCATATTCACAAACCATAAATTTTATGGTTTACACCATGCTTATTATCGTCCACGATACCGTGAATGCACATTGGAATTCATAGTTTCCCACCATACATTTCACTGTTTTGGCGAAAATAACCATGAAAAAGGGGTATTGTTATGCAGCGTGACCATGAAAAAAATGGCGATTTCCCATACATTCGGAAGCTCAAAAATATGAAGTTCATGGTGATAACAGCTTCCACTTTTTCATAGTGAAACCATGAAAATCCGACAATTTACATTGTTTGCCCGCTGAAATAAATATTGTTGCTCTTGGGGGGGTTTTTGTTTTTGTTTTTTTGATCATGTCATCATTTTTATGTTTTTTTATTAAAAAAACGAATGAATTTATTTTATCGACGATTTATTCAAATAATTTTAAAATTTACTCACACATTTTATTTAATCATAATTCATTTGCTGGGCTGCTCTGCAGCTCGCACTTCCACATCCCATTGCTGCTTGCGGCACCTCTTGGCTACCGCATCCTCAGCCACTCGCTGTGTGTCGGTTTTATTTTGCTGGAATTGATAAAAAAAATTAAGATTTTTGCTGTTTGGATAGCTCCGATATTTAACTTACCGGTTGTGTCCATTTTCCGAACAAATTAAAATTCACAAAAAAATACCTCGACAAAACTGACTGAAGAGGAAAAAAACACGTGCCGCGACTGTCAAAATTTCAACCGTACACGAAAAACTTGGAGTGTGTAAAGTCTCAAATCACGCTCGGATGTTCTTTTTACCATGAAGTACATGGTCACATCAAAATTCACCGGAAAATTACTGTAATACCATGGTTGCGTGCTATTCGGGAAGTTTTGCGTTTTAGTACAATGCCTTCGCTGACGCGACGCACCATTGTGGCGACTCAAACGGAAAATGGCATCCTCAAAACTAAATGTCAACGCGACGCGACGATCGACGCTGTATTGTGTGGCAGCCTTAATTTTGAACAGTGCAGAACTTGCAATTGACCAGCATCGAGTAACAACAACGTAAGCAATGCAGGTAAGTGAAAAACTGTTTATTTAGCGAAAATTTATTTTTTTTTTAAATTTTTTTCTACCCTCCGTACAGGTTGGAAAAGTATAGGCAGCAAATAGAAAAAAAAACTTCACTGTCTGACCGGGGCCATGAGCAGCATCTTTAGCAGATAAGTTTGAACCGGGGCAATGACGCATACAATCCTCCTTCTCGCTGCGCTGCACCAGGGAAAACGGTTCCGACTCACTGAAGCCAAAGTCTTGGACCAGCGGCGGAAAACCTCCTGTTTGATCGTGGAACTCCACAGCAGCTGGCATATTTCGCGCAAGTTCCGCTGAATTTCGGATGATTCCGGCTGACACTGCACAGAAGTTCTAGCTGCATCCGCAACCTGACCCGGTTGCTGGTCGCTCGAAACTGCGTGGCCCTGTTGCTGCTGTATGGCATCTTCAACCAGCATGTCGACTTTGGCGTCACATAACGGATAGCAGTTAACCCGTCGAATAACCTCCAACAATCGCTATGCATAATAATAATTAATAATTAATAAAAATGATAATAACCGAAATTGAAGCGAAAAAACTATCGACTCCGAAAATTTATTCGATCAGTAAATTTAATTTAATATTTTCTGTTAAAGTTTTCTCAGTGCAATGCACAATTTAAAAATAATATGCTTCCACCCGGTGCGCGAAAGAGTGTGTATACCAAAATCGGTCCGCTGAAATGAGCAAAATCGGGCCGCGTATACTCTCGTATTGGTGCGTTTGCTCTCAGGGTCATCGGAAACTATTTTTTGCATTGGATGTTTGGATCTGAACCATAAATAATGAGCATTCAAAAAAAATTTTCGTCGCCGTCCCTGTTTTTTGAGAGCAAGCAATGTAATATTTTCTTCAGTCCACGTTAAAAATTTGATTAATGATCTAAAACACTTCATGTTTCTATGTTGAAAAGTCAATTTGTTTGAATTTTTATACAAATCGTACAAGAAAAAGGCCACACAAGGCAAAAATATCACCAGATTTTAGTTTGAAATCGACAAAAAGCCCATTGCATATTACTTTTAAGGATGTTGAAAAGCCAAATATTGTTTGTTGCATTAAAATGCATGAGTGCATATTTTTGTCATAATTTTAATGCTTGTCAATTTTAAGAAAAATGTGATTTTCTGATAAATTCCATACATTTGCCAGTTTTTTCCATAACTATTTTTCGGGGCCTCCTACTAATACTTTGAAAGAGAGCGGAATAGCCTACCTTGTATATTTCAAAGTACTATGGGTCTAGTGAACCTACATGTAAGAGAAGCGACGTCTGAAACACAAAATTCCAATCGATACGAAAGAACTGTCAAAATCGATAACAATCGATCCGACCTTTTGTCGAGGAGCTTTTTGCTTTCTAACTGAAAACTCAACCAAGGAGAGTATTGCGATTGCTGTTGTAGTTCAAAGAAATAATTTCAAAGCTCATCATACGAATTTATGATTAGGAGCAATTTTTTCACAACTCTGGTGGGTCGTTTTCGTAGTTAGAAAACCATGTGTTTGTTAACAAAATTCCAGTTATTCATTCCGTGAAGTACGAAGCCAATTGTGGTCAACGGGAAAGTTGAAAATTGATTTAAAATCTTTGTTCGCAAATTTTTTGTAATAATTTGCAGTTTTGTCGAAAAAGTGTAAAAATTTCGTTAATCATTTTTACCTAATTCCAAAAATAATTTCGAAAACCAAACATGAAAGAAAAAAAAACAAATTAAATAATTGGAATCAGGAAACCCAAATTAATCAAAATAAGTGCCAAATGACAAAATAACAAAAATTAATAACAGTAATCCGTCACCGAAATTGTAAATTTGATAATTATGTAAATAAATATCATTACCTTATACCTACCTAGACTCTTTACGAAAAATTTATAATAAATACCTACCTACGAGCTCAAATCAATGCTTCATAGTTTACTTAATTCATGCACATTTTTCACTTTTGCTTTTTCTTATTTAACAGAAGGAATATCTTGAAAATATATTAAATTGCTTCTTAATTTATTGATATCGATAAAACTTAAATTCTCTTTGTTTGTAGCGAATTTGAATCTACTTAACTGAGTGTGATTGTGACTTCAGAACATTCCCTTGTTGGATCTTGTCGTGAATATCATAAATTCTACACTAAATTTTTTTAGCTTGAACATTTTTAACATATTTCGTATTCAAATATTTATCCATAATTATAACCAGGTATATTTTTCTATCGAAACTTTATAATTTGAATAAAAATCTGTTAACTCTGTAATCATGGCTTATTGTATTCCAAATTAGAAGCCAACCTAATTCCAACTTTGAAAACTTTTATTGAAACCTCTCAAAGGAACGCATTTTTATTTTTTATGAATTTTTGGTGTGAAACAAATATCAGATCTCGTCTGTCGACTGTTTAGGGCATCCGCAGCAATCGCGAGCAAAGTGAAAATGCTCACGAGTTTAATCACTTCCATACCGCACCGGGGGTTAGTATGAAGGTGAGCAAAATAGGGCCGTTGCCGTCGGGACCGACAAAATCACCAAATTTGCTCACTAGAAAGGGGCGAGATCAAACATGCACTGAAAAAATTCTACCGTTTTAAGCAGAATTAAACAAACGAACGGAAAGCGGAAACTTTTTTTTATTGCGCAAAAACTAATTCCATGAAATATTTCCGAAAAGCCCTTCAAGTCCGACGATTGCTTTCTGAAAATTTTGATTGTGTATTCCGTGTAGTGAACATTTTACTGACTTTCACAACCTTGAGTGAAGCTTCAAGGATTTTTCTCGGAGTAATAATAATCGAGACCAGTGCGCTGTGCAGGATTTTTGTATCCAACCGTATGGGTGGCATTCCATTACTGTCCCTACCAATTCGGCTTTCGAAACGAGGTCTCTCAATAAGTTTGCAACTAATGGGACCCAGTTTTTCGGAACAGCAACTATTTCAGTCAGCACGTTGGTTGGAAAAAGAAGTTAAAGATTTAAGCAGAATTAAACAAACGACGTCGCAGCGTGTGTATGTTTGTTGATATTCATTTTAAGAAAAAATGTGTATGAGATTAAAATTGTGGATGGATTTTTTTTAATAACCAGTTGAATTCGCAATTTTGTTACATTTTTTCGGGTTTATCCAGGAATTGAACGAGAAAGTGCAATTGCTGGTTCTGATGGTGAGTTATTTATTTTGTATTTTATATTGTTCAGGACTCTCTCACTCAATTTCAGATAAACAAACTCGAAGCATCGTATTTTATGACCAAAAATGATCATGTAACATAAGAAGAGCCGTTTGGTGGACGACTCCGAAAATTTACTCGGTCCGTATTAATTTAAGATTAAGATTTTCTTCAAATGTTTTCTCAGTGCAATGCTAAATTTAAAAATAATTATGCTACCGCCCGGTGCGCGAAAGAGTGTGTATCCCAAAACCGGTCCGCTGAAATGAGCAAAGCCGGGCCGCGTATACTCACTTATTGGTGCGTTTGCTCTTAAATTAAAAGTTTTTACAAATTTTATGGTTTATTTGAAGATAATAAAAAAGAAATTGAATTCTTTGGCAATGAGTTCCATTCTGTAGAATTGATTTTGATATTTCAACTAATATTTATGTTCGAAATTAGGTTGGTATTCATTGGCATTTGTTGCCAGAAGCATTGGATCTGTAAGTCAAACTCACAGCACTTGACGCGGTTAAACGCCTGGATGTAGCCCTACCAGCACTGCCTCTTTGTCTTGATCATCGACAGAACCAGTCGTCGAAACGAAAGCTTTGGGTTGCGAATTTTCTTACAAAACAGTTCGGTGTATTCTGGTGAATTGATTTCCTTCATCATTCTATGAATATGGCTACAGACTAGAGATGTACCGAATATTCGGTTGGCCGAATATTCGGCGCCGAATACCGCCTAAAAACCGTTAAGCCGAATATTCGGCTCACCGAATAGTTGAGCCAAGTATTCGGCCGAATAGGCCGAATAGGCCGAATATTTACTTTTCAAATTTAAACTATAACATTATTGTCAATTTTTTTTCAAATGAATATAGATAATTTATAGAACAGCCAAAAATAATGTTGTAAAAGCTAGACACTCTTAAAAACTCATGGTTTCAGTTAAGCATCTTAGGTGTATCTGTGTATCTTTCACTGAAGATCGTACAGGAGAATGCTCTTGAAATATCCAGGCTTGCCCATAAATCCAATAAACAATTCAAGATTAGTCAAATCTGGCCGGGATGCTCAGATATTGGTCTTTGCCCGGCTTTATTCAAATAATTGGCTAAATCAAATAAAAAATCTCGATTTTTCTTTGAAAATTTCAAGATTTTCTGTTCAAAAAAGATTTTTAAACAATTTCAAAATGAACATAAATGTTTGGTCAATCCTTAGATACGATTTTTATACTGCTAATGCGTTGCAATGAAAACATATAATTTCAAGTTATTTTCTTCCACTTTCCTATTGTATGTTTTTGCCTTGATTTTGTTCAGATTTACCCGTTTTTTCAATTTTTTCCTAAAATTGTCCTGATTTTTCCAACCGTGTGGTTGAAAGTATAGCATGCATAAGGTTAAAGCACAGACTGATAAAAATCATCGTACTTTTTCACAACTATTTTGAAGAAATCCTGCTCGAATACTTCTCTAATCTAATTAGATATCAAAGTAATTTTAAATTTCTTGGCACCAGTTCCGACGTGTTTTTTTTCCAGATTTCAGAGGAACCCATCTCTTTGGTGATAAACGCCCTTGAAGTGCAAGTCATCTGATGTCCTTTCAGTTATTGATGAAATTTGTCAAGTGAGAGGGACCCCTACTTGAAAAAGATCTTGTAATACATCATCTGGTTGAAAATAGTCGACTCAAAAACATGAGGGGCATTAAGATGGAAGAAATAGAAGGAAATTGAAATATTCGCTTTTGAATTTTTATTAAAAATTCAACAGTATATTCGACCGAATATTCGGCCGAATATTCGGCCGAATATTCGTTTGGCCGAATAGTGGAAAAGGTCAATATTCGGTATTCGGCCGTTCGCCGAATACCACTATTCGGTACATCTCTACTACAGACATTCAATGGAAATGTAATGTGACATGTGTAATGTACATGTAGATAAGCAGAAAGAAGGTATAAAATTATCTATGCTCATGAAACAGGATTGTTTCCTTAAAATGAGGTGAATCGAGACAGTTTTTGGACTATTGTCGTAATATTTATGTCATATTATGTTAAGTGGACCTTAACAACTTACATCACCTTGAACGTGGATCAATTGATTTGGTTCTAACAGATTTAGACAAGCATTGTAGTCAATTAGTTACTCATGCGGACCTCAGTAACTATTTCTTTATCCCAAAGTTCCTTTGAAAACACTTCAAAATCAACTTTTAACTTTCAAAAAGCTGACTGGAAGCGATATAGGAATTTTATTTAACGTAATTTAGATGTTAACGTTCCACTGAATTCAATTGAAGATATTGATTTGGCTGTAAAAATTTGACAATTACAATAGTCAATGCTAAAGCCGCCTCAATACCCAAAGTCAAACATAAATTTAATCAACCTTTGATCGATGATTATCTTCAGTTTTTGATACGACTGAAAAACATTCGTCGACGCCAATATCAACGTACTAGGGATCCTTATTTGAAATTTATTTATTGCGACCTTCAAAAAGAGATCATACGTCGTTCAAATTTTATTCGTAACGAAAATTTTGCAAAAGCAGTAGAGGACATTAAACCCTGCTCAAAGCCATTTGGGAAATTATCTAAAATTCATAAAAAGCCCCTGAAGCCAATTCCTACTTTGAAAGATGGAGATAAAATTTTTTCAACTAACGCAGAAAAAGCTCAAAAATTAGCCCAACAATTTGAATCTACTCATGATTTTAATTTAAACGATGTAAGTCCAATTGATGCACAAATTTCCCTAGAATTTGATGATATTCTTTCCAAGTGAAATGTATTTGAAAGTTTTTGTGTGACAGATATTGGTGAATTGAAATTGATTTCCGAAAAATTTAAAACTATGAAAGTTCCGGGGGAAGATGAGATTTTCGATATTCCTAACAAAAGTTGCCTGAAAGCACTTTTAATTTTTTAGTTAAAATCTTCAATAAATGTTTTCACTTGGCTTATTTTCCAAAATAAATGGAAAAATGCCAAAGCAACGACAATTTTGAAACCTGGAAAAAGTGCTTCAGAGCCTTCATGTTATCGACCAATTAGTTTGCTTCCTTCTTTAAGTAAACTATTTGAGAGAGTTGTTTTGAATAGAATGATGATTCACATTAATCAGAATTCTATTTTCCCTGATGAACAATTTGGTTTTCGTCATGGACATTCTACTACACATCAACTTTTGAGTGTTACTAATATGATTAACGCTAGCAAATCTGAAGGTTATTCAACTGGTGTTGCTCTTCTAGATATTGAAAAAGCTTTTGACAGAGTTTGGTTCAAAGGTTTAGTAGCCAAATTAGCTCGATTTGATTTTCCTGTATATCTCACCAAAATTATTCAAAATAATTTTACTAGCCGAACCTTACAAGTAAGCTATCAAAATTCATGCTCTGAAAGGACTCCCATTAGAGCTGGTGTCCCTCAGGGCAGTATACTTGGGCCAATTTTACATAATATTTTTACTTCTGATCTTCCTGATTTTTCAGAAAGAAAAGGCAGAAGATTAACCGCCGATGTGGTCTAGCGGATAGGCTGGCGCGAGTCTGGTTTTGGTATGCCAGGCGTACTGGGTTCGATTCCCGGTATCGGCAAGAAAACTTTTGGGTTAGAATCCCATAAGTGGCCGACAGGTAAGATGTGTTTCCTCATATAACTGACTATTAGACTGAGTCGATTTGGGTTTTTTTTTAATTTCTCAAACCCTGGGGTTTCAAAAGCTTCGTTTTGGTCCAAAACTCTTCCATGATTTTTTGCAGAATTTTTAAGTAACGTTTACATGAGTAAATTTCAACTTTTAGGTTTGTATGGGAAATTTGAATATATTGGACTGAAACATCAACATCATTTTTGTTTCTTCTGAGGAACCGAGCCATTAGCAAGTTTTTGTGCCAATTCATCAATTCCCTCAAGGAAATTTTCCGCTGAACAACTTTGTCCAATATGATTACTTCGTATCTTTTTAGACAAAAAAGTTATAATCTGTTTAACAGGCATATGTCTTTTTGGATTGATAAACCATAAATTCAATTGACACCAATGCTTGTTCCCCACGAAGTATGGCATGAAAAGTGGTCTGGCAATACCTCGCTAGGCACCCAGCAGTGGTGTCAATTGAATTTATTATTTTTCAATGCCCAAAGACATACACCTGTTATAGAGGTAATAACTTTTTTGCCCAAAAAGATACGAAGTTATGATATTGCACAAAGTTGTTCAGCGGAAAATTTCCTGAAAGGATTTTATAAATTGGCACAAAAACCATTAGCAGGCTCGGTTCCACAGAAGAAACAAAAATGATGTTGATTTTTCAGTAAAATAATCAAATTTCCCATACAAACGTAAAAGTTCAAATTTACTCATGTAAACGTTTCTTAAAAATTCTGCAAAAAATCATGGATGAGTTTTGGACTAAAAAGAAGCATATAAGACCAGGGTTTAAGAAATTCAAAAATGACCCCAAATCGACTCAGTCTACTGACTATATTAATAAGAATGTTCAATCAGTTGCTAGCTGGCCAGGTATATACACGGATGCCGGAATACCTGCAAGTAAATTAGCCCACCTGATTGACTCGTTCTTCCATAAGAAACCTAAATCAACACAATACATTCATCCATAACAGTTCACACGAAGCCATGGGGTCCGGGTATAGTGTACGCGTTGCATTGGAGATTTGTCGATCTTAATAGTCTGAAGAATGCATGTGAACACATACTTAGGCAGAAACTGCGGTAAATCCGTGCACCCATGGTGGATAACCAACAAACATACATACATGACACCTTGCTTTCAGCCAAAGGTAGGAATTTACGGGTGGTACGCAGTAGATTGCAACAAAATTAAAACTCCTTTTTGAATTACTGGAAAATGTGGAAAATTTCTCCTAACGCTTCCAAAGCTCAACTTATTTTATTTCCCCATAAGCCATGAGCTCAATTTTTAAAACCTAATGAAAATCATTCCATAACTTTTAATGAGGTTTCATAAGAATGGTCTGATCACGTGAAGTACTTGGGACTCACACTTGATCGGAACCTTATTTTTAAAAATCACATTGAAGATATTCAATCTGAATGTAATAAATATACTAGATCTCTTTATTCTCTCATCAACAGGAAATCTAGACTGTGCTTGAGGAATAAGATGCTCATCTACAAACAGGAGCTCCGACCAGCAATAATGTATGCAGTTCCGATTTGGTCTAGCTGCTGCGCGACGAAGAAGAAAGCCATCCAGAGTATTCAGCAGAACAAGGTTCTTAAAAAGATTTTTCGGCACCTTGGCACAGCACCGAAGATCTTCATCGAATTGCGGGCATTGAATCGATCGAAGAGATGGCAACAAAATCATCTCCAACTACAGAGGCAAATCGATCCAGTCTTCCATCGCAGAGATTCGTTCTCTTTATTATTCATTTAATTTAAAGATAGTTTTTAGTTTTAAGTTTAAATTATTTTTGACATTACAGGATGTTCTCCTACATTAAATACTTGATTGCATTTAAGTTTAAGATTTCTGGAATATATAATAATATTATTTACATTATTTTACTGTTTTTATCTTTTTAATATACATTATTAATGATTTAAATGGGTTCGACTATTTTTTTTTTTTTTTTTTTTTTTTTTTTTTTTTTTTTTTTTTTTTTTATTATTATTATTTAAAACATCTTAAAAACTAATTACACATTTCGGTTACATTGGATAACACATCATTTTCTTACAACATTTGTCCTAGCATATATGTAAACCTACAAAATTATAAGTCTCAAGGCCTATGGAGACTAGGTGCATTATGCACATCCCTATGCGGTATGCTAGCTAGTCAAGCCTGTAGTCCGTATGTTAAGTCATCGTATGGGCTACCATCACCTTTCTCAATTTGCTCTGGCAGTCAGTCTTAGTCATAGTGTCCAGTGGTAGAGAAGTGATTGGAAAAGGCCGGGGCTTGGCTAGTTCGGCAAAGTTTGTGCGAAGGGTTCAAGCTCCACATTTCAGAAGTGGGATTGTCTGCGTCGGACTACGATTCAATGCTGATTTCCTGACAGAGTTAAGTATACGCTATAATTTTCGGTAAGTTATTCCTACATACCGTTCGGCCAAAGAATATAACGCCATATTGACCAGCAACGTAAGTATGAGAAAAATGAAAATCGTCGAAATAACCACCCATACCGATAAGTCCCTTCACAAATACATTCGAGACTATTGAGAAAGTTTCAAACCTAGAGAGTTCATCACTGCTCTGAAATAAAACATTAATGCGAGCTCACGCATATCCGAAACATACAGAATGAACTCTCCCTTTAATAATATACCATCGATGTGTGTGAGATGTGTGATGGGCGCCCATGACTGCAGAGAATGAGAGAATGAGTGACTGAGCTTAATGTTACATATTGGTATTTGTGAAACAATTCGAGTTTTATAATTGTGTACGAGTACCAGTCGAAAAAAAACGGTATTGCGACTGACGCGACGCCATTTGTATTTCTCTTCCAACTGGACAAACGGCAGCAAGTTTTCGTGGAAAAAAACAGTCTTTTCCTAAAACGCGAGTTGATCGTTAAATACGGATTGCAAAACAAATCATTCGTAAGTTGTTTCGTCTATATCTAGCGGAGTTTTTATTAATTTCAACGTGCGGATTATTATAGTTCGATTCGGGCAGGTGCATAACCTCAATAGGGCAGATTGTGCCACTATAGTTCCGAGGAAATTACCGTAAGTAGTGATAAGCAAATTAATATAATTTGTAATAAATATTGATTTCCCGGTGTGCACTTTTCAACAGTCAACTTTCCTGATAGTGAAACCCTCAATCTTGGATTTTGCGCTCTCAAAGGATCTTCGAATAAATTACCGTAAGTTGTGTGAAACAGATAGGTGTGATTTATAATAAATTAAATTCAAAACATTACAGTGACTCGATTCGTGATATAGCTTTTCGGCGAGATGCATTCCGCAAACCGAGCCAGAGGATCAGCTCGATTGAATCAACGCAATCTGCTTCCAGTCACGGAGCAGGAAGCAGGTTTAGCAATGCGCGCAAACGAGATCGAGGCAGTCCTATCGGAATTTGACCCTGACAACAGGCGCAACCAATCTGCTGAAGATTGGTTGAACGAAATTGACTCGATGGCGGAAATCTTCGGATGGGACCACCGACGTACGTTGCTATACGCATGCATGCGTCTAAAAGGTCCAGCAAAATTCTGGTATGACGGATGTTAACAACAGCTCCGAACTTGGGAAACTTTTAAGGAACAGTTTCTGGAAAACTTTCCAACCGTTATTGACACGGCTGGTATCCATAAGAGACTGATCAATCTAAAACGACGAGCAGATCAATCAATCGAATCCTATTTCCATGAGACTGTGGCTATGGGCAGAAAAATCCGCTTATCAGATGACCTGATCAAGGAGTATCTGATCAAAGGCCTACCTTATGCCTCCACGCGAGCCGTGATGGCTCAGGAAGCGGACGGCACGTTGCCACAATTCCTCAATGCATTAATGAGGGTTGATCGTGCTACGAAAGATACAGAGAAGCGGGACTCCTTTTCAAGTGGACGGGCTGGCACCCCCAAGACACCAGCGAGAAAATCGACGGATAACTTACAAGGCACCTCGGTTCCCTCTCGAGGCGGTACTCCTCGATTTCAAACACCACGTAGTGCAGCGTCAAATCGTGTTATGGAAGCTGGACCGTCAAGGGGGTATGCATCGACACCGATGGCTAAGAGACAGTGCTATATCTGCCGCTCTGAGGACCACTTGGCCCGAAAATGCCCGGAGCGCAAGGATTTTCGGACTCCGGTGGCATCAAACCACACCACCAAATAAATAATGTGGCTTATCAGAAGATCGCCGTCATCAAAGACACTCCAATCAGCGCTTTCATCGATTTGGGTAGCGAAAGGACAATTATTGTGGAAGCAATCGCGAAGAAATTACTGCTGAATATTGAAGATGATACATCTATTCTGAAGGGCTTTGGTGGAGGAGAGTGCAGAGTACTAGGAACGGCAACGGAGGCCATCCGAATCGACGGGTTTACGAACGAAGTGCCAGTGCTGATTGTTCCCGATGGTGCGATGAAGTACGAGTTGCTGATAGGCGACGATTTCTTCCGGAAAATGGGCGTGTCGGTTAACAGGACAGCAGATGGAGTGACGATACGATACGATGAACCTGTGGTTTTGGCAGTGCAAACCAGCACCCAAAGTGTTTCAAGAAAACCTTTGACTTTGGACGATTTAATAATCGAACCTACTACGTCCTGCGCTTCGAAACAACATTTGGTTAACTTGGTCAATCGATACCGTGATTGTTTTGCCATCAGTGCAAATGAAATTGGCTTCACCGATTTAGAAACCATGCACATTCGGTTGAAGGAAGACAAGATCATAAGACACGTCCCATACCGAGTTGCGTATGGTCAGCAAAAATATCTTCGTGACGAGATCGACGAGATGCTAAAGAACGACATAATCGAAGAGTCCTCGTCTGAATATGCAAGTCCGGTGGTGATCGTTACGAAAAGAACTGGTGGATTCCGTATGTGCGTAGACTATCGGATGTTGAATAATATTGTCCAAAGAGAACATTTCCCAAATACTCGTGTGGAAGAAGAGCTTCACCAACTAAATGGAAAGTGCTTTTTCACATTACTCGACATGATGAGCGGTTACTTGCAGATCGGCGTAGCAGAAGAATCCCGTAAGTATACGGCATTCGTCACCCCGGATGGCCACTATCAATTTAAACGTGTCCTCTTTGGCTTGTCCAACTCCGTGAGCGTGTTTTGTCGAGTCATGAGCAAGATAGTACGGCCACTTCGAGACCAGGGTATCTCTTTTTATATGAACGACGTCGTTATCGCTACAAAGACGGAAGAAGAAAATCTGGCCTTGTTGGAACGGTTCCTGGTTGAAGTGGCAAAATCTGGAATGACGTTGAAAGTTGGTAAGTAAGAATTCTATTCTATTTATATTCTATTTTCATTAGCTTAAAGAAGATTTAAACCTTCGTGGTCATTCACCCTAGGTAAGTGCGAATTCTTCAAAAGATCTATTCTCTATTTGGGTCACGTTGTCGCTGAAGGGTGCATAACGCCCGGTGAAACAAAAACTGAAGCCGTAGAAAGGTTTCCTATACCAACCGACGCTCGGGCTGTACGACAGTTTCTTGGGCTTACCGGCTATTTCCGTCGCTTCGTTCAAAGTTACGGTCAAATAGCAGCTCCTCTAACACGCCTCACAGGCAAGGTACCATTCGTTTGGGGCGAACCGGAACAAACGGCATTCGACAATCTGAAATCCGCGTTGACCCGACGACCTGTCTTAGCATTATACGACCCAGCTTTGCAACACCAAGTTCATTGTGACGCTAGTAGTTTCGGTCTGGCAGGAATACTTATACAGATAAACCTTAAGAATCAAGCTCAACCAGTTATGTATTTTAGTAGAGCTACTGCTGAGATTGAATCGCGATATCACAGCTACGAGCTTGAAGCTCTTGCGGTGGTTGAAAGCTTAAAAAAGTTCAGATACTATTTGTTGAATAAACACTTTGAGATTTACACTGACTGCCAATCGCTAGCTCTGACAAAAGCAAAGAAGGAGCTCAACCACAGGATTGCCCGCTGGTGGATGTATACCTTACAGTTTTCGTTTGAATTGAAATTCCTTTCCGGCAAACAGATGGACCACGTTGATAGTCTCAGCAGAAATGTCGTAAGGGAAGCCCAAAAAACTGAGCAGATCTTATCGGTTAACGTTGACAGTTTTGACTGGGTTGCCGCCCTTCAGCTGCAGGATGGAAAAGCTAGTAATATTCGCAAAATGTTGGAAGGGTTGATAAAGGCTGAAAACGATGTCTTGAAAAACTATAAACTTGTAAACGGTCGAATATTTCGTTTAACTGCTGAGGGCTTGAAGTTTGTTGTACCAGCAAAAGTTAGATTTCACGTTGTAAAATCGTTACACGATGATATGAGGTCACCCAGGGATCGAAAAGACCACTGAGTTGATAAAACAAGACTTTTGGTTCGAGGGTATGGCCTCATTCATAAGGCAGTACATAAAATGTTGTATCGAGTGCGCCTCCAGCAAACGGGGGCTAGACGAAACACGTTTTCAAATTCATACTCACCCGAAAGAACCGATTCCATTCTGGGTGATTCACGTTGATTACTGCGGTCCATTTCCAAGAAGCAAACGCCAGAATACGCAGGTCCTGGCAGTCATCGATGCTTTTTCAAGATTCGTCATATTGAGGCCAACCAGAAGCTGCAGCTCTACAGGTGTGATATCCGTGCTAAACGAGGTTTCCCAATATTTCGGATTACCGAAAATCGTTGTATCCGATCGGGGAGCTGCATTCACATCGAAAGCGTTCGCGGAATATTGCAGGGAACGCGACATAAAGCACTCCCCAGTAGCCGCTAGAACACCTAGGGGAAACGGACAGGTCGAGCGATGTTTCCAGTTTGTCACCAGTGCCCTCAAATGTTTCTCTACGGGTAAGGATGAGCGCGAATGGGACACTAATCTTCCTGCTGTTCAATGGGCTATGAATACGATCAAAAACCGGACAACCGGAGAGAGCCCACAAGTCGTGCTCTTGGGCTATCGCCCAAGAAACATATTGAACAATAAACTGCTACACGCTCTTCGAGACGAATCCGATGTAACCGAAGAGTTAGAATCACTGCCTGAAATCAGGAGCAAGGCTCTAGAACGGATGACTCGAAACGCGGAACAACAAGCTGAGCGACATAACGAAACCCACAAGGCTCCACTGACCTACAGCGAAGGAGATTTAGTCTTGTTGCGGTTTGAACCTCCAGCAGATGGTCACTCAAGAAAATTACTGCCACGTTTCCGGGGTCCCTATGTGATCCATAAAGTTTTAGGCGCCGACCGCTATGTTGTGAAAGACACTTCAGCAACTCAGATTACATAGAAGCCTTTTGAGTCCGTGTATGCTGCGGACAAAATCAAGCCGTGGGGCCAGCCACCAGAGGATGATTTTCCTGAGGTCGACGAGGATGACGAGGATTCAACAGAAGGTTATGCACAGAACACTATTTGAAATTTTTATCAAATCTAAAAAAAAGAGGATTAATTAAACTTCTAATAAAACAACTTACCTGTACTATGCGAAGAGAAATCTATGTGTTAATTATTTCCTTTTTTTTGCTCAGTGATAGTCCGATTGCTGTGATTTGCCTACGAATAACGTAAGTATCTCAAGAAAAGAGACTAAAATTGAAAAATTAGCTGAAAGACAAACAAAATGTTCGAGTAAATCGAATAATAGCTGAAATCCCTTGACGACAGAGAGTAGAGAACTGATTTTTTTTCCTCACTGCAATAAATTGTTTATAATTTAGCTCTTCAGTTGCTAGGCTGCTGCGATTCACCGCCGAAACGAAAAACACAAAGGAGAAAATTTTCTTCATGGTACTATGGTTACTTTTCTCTTGACAATTTGTTACTTGTTTTGATTCTCAACGATCATTGATATGAATCATCATCATTGAAGGAACATGATTGCTATGATGGCTGCGTACTGAAATTTATGCTCGTGTTCAACTTGAATGCAAGTAGCTTCTTAGATTCTTGCGGGTGAATCAAGATGTGAGATTAAAATCTAGTGTAAATGAGTAGATATATAAAATAATGTAGAATTGCGTGGTGTCAATCAACCTGTTTTGCTTGGCGAGAATACGAGTGAACAATGTGAATTTGAAAGATAATAACAATTGAAAATAAATTTAATGAAATCTAAGAAACTCAGTGATGGTTCTAGAGAATTACTGAGGCCAATAAACTAATAAGTAACGGATCTTTGTGAGTTACTAAAGTAATCAAAGCTATTGAAATTCTTCAGAAAAATAATAGGTTACAAAAGTAACGGTTCTTTGTGAGTTACTTTAACGAGGAATAGATTAAGTTCCGAAAGGGATAAGAAAAGTAATGGTTCTTTGAGAGTTACCGATGGCAATTACAATGACAATGGAACGTGTTGAATTGTATACTTGTAATTTGAATTTTTAATTGTATTGTATAGGCCAGATCTCCGAGACGGAGATAGACAGGACGGCCGAATGTAAACCTACAAAATTATAAGTCTCAAGGCCTATGGAGACTAGGTGCATTATGCACATCCCTATGCGGTATGCTAGCTAGTCAAGCCTGTAGTCCGTATGTTAAGTCATCGTATGGGCTACCATCACCTTTCTCAATTTGCTCTGGCAGTCAGTCTTAGTCATAGTGTCCAGTGGTAGAGAAGTGATTGGAAAAGGCCGGGGCTTGGCTAGTTCGGCAAAGTTTGTGCGAAGGGTTCAAGCTCCACATATATTCAAATTACAATCAAAATACTTTTTAACTAATTGCCTGTGATTCCACCTAAATTCCCGTACGCTTTTCTGGAACATGTACAAATTAATATCGGGAAACCTATCTAGACAATATGATACGTAATGAGCTACCAACCAGATGGAAGCTTTTTGTTTTGGATTTGTTGTATCGATTAATAAAATGTCAATAATGTTCACATAAATTACTCCAAACCGTTTTCTGAGAATCATGTCAACCCATTTTTTTACATCTTTAATAGAGCTACAAGTTTCAAGTCGATGTTTATTTGAGTCTACTTCATTGCAAACATCACAAAGTTCATTATCAATATGACCAATGCCGTAGTCATGTAATTTTTTTTTATTCGTTATTATATCATTTAATAGAAAATATATTTTGGATCTATCTAAAACGGACAAAAAAGGATAGTTCATAACTTTCCAAAACAGGTCCCATGGAACTTGTGGGTGTATTTCTTCGATTTTAGGCTTAAAAATGTTCTCATAAATTAAACCTCTATAAAGTTGCTTAGTTGTTTCCATCAACGGACTGTCTTTTAATCTCCTGGCTTCAAGAACCCATTCTTTGCCATTTCTAGTCAACCTCTCTAAGTTTCTGAAACTCAAAATATAACTTTCTTCATTATTTCCAAAAATTATGTTTGTCATAAACAATGCTTTGCATTTCTGTTCCGGGTCAATAAGGCCCAAACCTCCTCTGTCAATGTCCAAGTAAAGTTGCCTTCTATCTACACGAAATATGCTATTTTTCCAAACGAAATTTCCAATTGCTGACTTTATTTTAGCTAGATGTTTGTTTTTTGGCGGATAAATTTGAGCTAAGTACCAAAGTTTTGATAGCAAAAATGTATTAACGTACCATACTTTACTTATAATACACAAATGGCGAAAACTATTATGGAACATTAAACGATTTATATCCAATATAATTTTATTATAATTAAATTCTACACTTTCATTCCAATTTTTTCTGAAAGAAACTCCAAGAATTTTTAGACAATTTGTTTCTGGTATAATAAATGGGCCACCTACACAATTATTTATCCGAATAAAACAAGATTTTTCTGCATTAATTCTAATTTTTGAGACGTTGGAAAACGAATCAATAAGTTTTAAAACAAGATCAAATTCATCCGCGTTCCGAATAAATATATTAAGATCATCTGCGAATGCTATGACTCTAAGGAACTTACCATAAGCAAGTACCCCGAGTATATTTTCGTCGATTTTCCTGATCATCGGTTCAATGTAAAGAGCAAAGAGTATCATACTCAAAGGACACCCTTGTCTTACTGACGAATTTATTTTGATACCATTAGTAAGAAATCCGTTGTACAAAATTTTTGATTCTGCTAGTCCGTAAAGCCTTTTCAAGCATTGAATGAGTGCATCTGGAAATCTGAACTTAGCTAAAACTTTCCATAAAAAATCATGACTGACAGTGGGGATTTTTTTTTATTATCTGACAATTTGCGCCGGGGGTCTTCAGATTTTCTCCAAAATTGAAAATTTGGTTCATTTTTGCGAATTAAAAACACATGCATTTTTTCAGATTTCTAACATTTTTATTTTTTGAGTTAGCTTCGGTTAGATTTTTTTGTAAATAAAAAATAACCATTTTTCAAAGCAACATAACTCTATTGTTTTTCAACGGAAATTATAAAATAGCACATCAAAATGCATTGAAATTTTATCAGCTTTCCAAATAGAATAGATGAAAAAAATTAAATAATGACCTTCAACGTGAAAAGTTGTAAATAAACTTTAAATGGCGTCTAAAAGTACCGTCTGCACCACCGAATATTTTGCAAAAAATACCATTGTATAGCTCGATTTATGATGCAACTTTCATCTGAAGACACCAAAGTGGGCCATTAACACCTTGAAGAGTTATGAAAGAAATAATGACAATAAATCTCTTATTTTGCATCGAAAACAAACAATGGTGGAACAACTGCACTCACATATGGAGATAGCAAGCACTTCTAACAACAGGGAAACAGAAGAACTTACCAAAGCAGGTTAAAAACACTACTTTTTCGTGCTTTGTAGAGTGTTTGCAGCAAAACTGACTTTAAATTTTAACCAAAATTCTGAGTATCGTATTGTTTAAGTGATATAACTAATAATGGGAATGTTGCTTTTACAACCTGGTCATATACTATATAACTTATTAATTTTTCGATCAAAGATCATTGTGAAGCATAATCAATGCCAATAGTAGAAGGTTCAGTCCCTGTGTTTGGGATCACAAAAATGTGAATAAAAAAATGAAATATAGACGTGCTTTACATAGTTTTTATATCGAGAGCTAAGCACTGGACACCAAAATCCTTTCCCATTGATCAAAAAAGTATGAGAAAGTGGCACAAATGTTGTAGAAATAATCAAAGAGCTCAGAATGGCCAGACCAGGCTGTGAAATGATGAAAATATGATACTTTTACCGTATTCGTTTTCTACATTCGCCCAGTTTTGAGGTTTACCATACTAGAACGAACATAATTCGTCGTCAGTGTTTTGCTACCTCGATCGCTCACACACGAATCTTCAATGTTCCACCGTCCATTTTAAATCAAATCTGGGGAATTACGGATGCAAAACTTAGCGCATAAACTTCTAAAAATGACAGTAAAATGTGCATAGCTTGTTGTGACCTGGTGCAAAACTGGGTATAAACGAATACGTTATTAGATTTTTGGATATAACATGAAGTCAGTTAAGCTGCAACAATCTACCGCCCCTTCTTTCATAACAGTCCCATATACAAAAATAAGCAAGCGAGACAATCAACTTTTTCTGTTTTGGAATATATTTTTAAATTGTGACCACCACTTTCAGCATAAACGAAAATCGTTTCTAGGTTGTCATAATAAATCGCTAGGCCTGAAATTTTTGAAATTGGGTTATTGGTAAGGTCGAGAGCACCATTTTTATTCATTATGGGACTGTTAATCGACCATATTTGAAACCTTTTTCGAATCTACTAGCACAACAGTCCCATACAAAATATATTTTTCTCACCAAGCTACTTTCTAAGACTTAAATTTGATCATTTTTGAACTTTTAAATGCAATTGTCAGAAAAAGAAACATACTTTTGCAAAAAAAATATCATGAATTCCACATTGTAAGTTGAATCTTTTTACGATTTTTGATTGCATCCGATAGTTTTTCGCTCAGGAAGTCATTCCTAAGAAAGTCAGACCTGCCTTCGAAAACTAGTGTGCATCATTCGACATCAAGTGAGTTGAAAAAAATGTTTAAATGATTCAAAGCAATAAACCAAAGACTATTTCGCCGAAAAAAACATTGAAAAGTAACCAAATCCGTGGTATTTCACATATGGAACTGTTATTCAGGTATATTTCATATAGGACAGCAACGAATTGATATTTTTTTTCGAAATTTCTAGAACAAAACCTCTTTTTTTAGTCTTTTATGTTGAAGCCTTATGTTGACTTAAAATGACGAAAATTCATATGGGACTGTTATGCGAGTAGAGGCAGTCTCAATAGGACGAAAAAATAGTGTTTTTTACCAACTTTGATAAGTTCTTTTGTTTCCATGTTGTTAGAAGTGCTTGCTATCTCCATATGTGAGTGCGGTTGCTCGACCATTGTTTGTTTTCGATGCAAAATAAGAGATTTATTGTCATTATTTCTTTCATAACTCTTCAAGGTGTTAATGGCCCACTTTGGTGTCTTCAGATGAAAGTTGCATCATGAATCGAGCTATACAATGGTATTTTTTGCAAAATATTCGGTGGTGCAGACGGTACTTTTAGACGCCATTTAAAGTTTATTTACAACTTTTCACGTTGAAGGTCATTATTTAATTTTTTTCATCTATTCTATTTGGTAAGCTGATAAAATTTCAATGCATTTTGATGTGCTATTTTATAATTTCCGTTGAGAAACAACAGAGTTATGTAGCTTTGAAAAATGGTTATTTTTTATTTACAAAAAAATCTAACCGAAGCTAACTCAAAAAATAAAAATGTTAGAAATCTGAAAAAATGCATGTGTTTTTAAGTCGCAAAAATGAACCAAATTTTCAATTTTGGGGAAAATCTGAATACCCCCGGCGCAAACCCGTCAGATAATAAAAAAAAATCCTCAGTGTCAAATGCTTTTGCTAAATCTACACTTAACAAAAACCCTTTAAAATTGAGACTTTCTGTTGATTTGGTCATTAAACGACGAATATCTTTGAGATTTCCTATACATGAACGCCCTGGAATACATGCGCTTTGTCCTGGACCAATCAAGGTTTCTAATAGTACTGCTATCCTATTTGCCAGTATTTTTGTGAATAATTTGTAATCTGTATTTAGTAATGAAATTGGTCTTAAGTTATTAAAGTCAAATTTGTTGCCTTTTTTAGGAATGAGGGTTATTATTCCTGCTGTAAATTCTTTAGGTGGCGCACAAGAACCACTCAAATATAAATTGTAAATTATTTGTAAGTCATTTTTCAACAGTTCAAAATGGTTTATGTAAAACTCATACGTAAGTCCATCCGGACCTGGTGATTTTTTCTTTTTACAGGCTTTTAGAGTTTTTAAAATTTCATCTTCAGTTATCGGTCTGAGTAACGCTGACTGATCAAAATCGTCCAGGGTATTTCGAATAGAGTTCAAGGCATCATCACTATCATCTATTATATCATTTCGACTAAAAATTTTGAAATTGTTGAGCATAATGATCATAAATCCTTTCCCCTATTCTTACATTATCGGTGATAAACACTCCATCCTCCTCAAGACGTAAACCAAACGATGGACCTCTGTGTGTGTTATTAGCCAATTGATAAATTGTTACTTTTTCACTTTCTGATATCGTACAAACAGATTTTTTTTCCCCAAGATTTTTCAAACGGTTTTCTTCAAATTCCATAAGTTTTGTTTTAACAATTGCAAGATCGTCACTTAAATTTTCCCCCTTTGCCTGGCGTTCTGATAGATCAAGTAGCTTTTTCTCTAAAACAGCCTTGGCGGCTCGATTACTTTGATTCAGTTGCCAGCTTTCGGTTTTATAGAAATTCTTAACCTTAGATTTAAAGCAAAAATTCCACCAAGAGCTTCGGTCTTGTGCATAAATGTGTCTTCTAGTTAAATTTTCAAAAACTAATTTGAAACGGTTTGAAATATCCTCCTGTGCCAGAAGAGATGGGTTAATTTTCCAGTAACCTCTTCCTTTAGTGATAAATTGAGAATCATTGGATCTAATTTTTAAACATACTGCATGGTGATCAGAGAAGGGCACAGGTATAGTGGAGCAGTTTGAAATATTTGGCAAGAAATCTTTTTGAACATAAAAGCGGTCTAATCTTGAAGCATAAGCATTTCTGAAAAAGGTAAATTCATTTTTTCTCATTTTCCTTGCTACATCTTGTAAATCAAATTGGTGGATAAGATTGTTCAGACCATTACTGCGACATTTGGTATTGCTGTTTGAATCATTTTCTTCCACAATACAATTAAAATCGCCACCAATCACTGAGCTCAACACACCTGACTTATTCAGATGTACAGTCAAGCTTTCCGTAAACAATTTATCCCGTTCTTTTTTAAAATTTGTTCCAGAATGCGCATATAAATTGACAAAATTTGTGGTTCCTATCACAACAGACGTAATTCTAGAAGATGGATCCAATATAAATTCTGAAAAAACTAAAGGTTTTTCTGATCAAAATAGCAGTTCCTCTTTTACTGCTTCCAGTGTTGACAATAGCGTTGTGAGAGCTTATGAAAGAAAAATCCTCATAGCTAACTTCCTGCATAAAGAGTATGTCAATATCTTCTGAGTAAACAAAATCCCTTAACAAACTTTTGTTAGTAGTTGTGTTAGTACTATTTAGATTAACAGTTGCAACAGTGTAAACATGGTTAGTAAAGTTAGTATTGTTCATCTTACTGCCGTTTTTGAGCCGATGTACACGAAGAGCTTCGAGGTTCTCGCCTTCGAGAACGAACGGATTGCGCCTGGGCTGAGAGTAAATCCTTACCAATAGCTGGGGCTGGAACAATATGCTGCTTGTTACTTACAACATCACTCTCCGAGCTATCACCTGTTTCATTCTCCATGCTTTCCCTCTCGCGTTTTTTTCCCTTGTCCTTTTTTGTTTGCTCTCGCCCTGATCCTGATGCAACTTCGACACTTTTGATTTTGTTACTCTCTTCTTCTCTCGTGAGATCTATTTTGTCCCCAGTAGATGGAGCCTGAGCACATACCGACACATCCCGATTATCACTCTCAGTTGATCGGCACTCTTCGGCTGTCTTCGGATTGAGTACCACCATTGTTGGAGAGTATGATGGAGAAACGCTGAGTCCATTCGAAACAATATTCGCAAAGGTTCCATTGTTTGATCGACCCGCCACCAATCGCTCGTTAACACTTTTATTTTTTGGACAGTCCACCTTAAAGTGTTCCATCGCACCACACGTAAAACACTTATTGCGTAGCCCTTCATCGTACACCCTAGCCTTTATATGATGAATATAGAGTATTTACATTATTTTACTGTTTTTATCTTTTTAATATACATTATTAATGATTTAAATGGGTTCGACTATTCGTAAATGAAACGGTCAAAATTCTCTCCGAAATGTTTCGCGCATTCTGAGTAACCCCTACTCAGTTGTCGCGAAAAGGGCTGTTATAGTAGGCTCTGAGTAAAAGCCGTTTAGTCAGAACTGAGTAAAAGTGGTTTTTGCGAGATCTGAGTTACCGTCACTATGAACCTGGGGGAGGAAGACTGAATAAAAAAAGAAAAAAATGTTTGAAACGTCAAATTTCTCTCATCAATCTACCGAATAGTGCGAAAGTTCAAAATTTTACTTTCTTATTTAGTGAATTTCAATAAAACTTTTTTGACGCTGAAAAGCACTTGTTTTGCATAAAACAATGATTTTATTAGGTTTTGTTTTTCTATGGAAAATTCTTGCATGGTCAGGCGTATTGAATCGCTCAAATTTCGTTGAAGTTTTCGAAGCTTATTAATAAATATTGTTTGATTAAAAGTTTTTCTAAAAATAGCTTAAATAACAGATCTAGATTTTGAGTATTTCCCATGGACCGACCACCTTTTTATAGAGTACAAAGTTTATATTTACGACAGAGTTGACTGACTGGTATTGGATAATCTAGTCGGTATATTCGATTTGGATGTTTACTTTTGAATATGCAGCAATTAACTCAGAAGACTTAAATTTCGCACCTAAACAACTGAGTTACATGACTCGCTACACGAAACTGATCATCTAAAGTTAAAATTTGAACGATTGCAAATCTTTTCAGCAATTGCTGGATTTTGCCAAACAGTAAAAAAACGATACAGAAAACGATACAGCGAATTTCAGTCTTCCTCCCCTAGCTATGAACTAAGTAGCTGAAAGTTAGCGAGTAGTGTGATGTTCTGTAGCACTGTGAAATGTGTCTGCCCAATGTGCAAAGTTACAACTGCATTCTGCGGCAGTTCTGCTTTCGTTCTGCGTAGCATGGAAATCAATGTTTGTATGAAAACACGCAAAGCCCATCAAATATATACTGCTTGTGTTCACATATGAGTGCGTGGTGACAACTTTAACGTGATTTATTAGTTGTAAAAATCCACTTGAACGTTTTTTGCATTAAATGCTGGTGAATTTGAAAAAAAAATAGGTTTGCTAAGAAACGTCGTAGAATGTTAAAATCATGTGCAAACGTGTAATTTAAATGCCAAAAAAAAAAAATAGAACAACTTACTCATTGAAATCCTCATCTAAATAAAGTTAAGTTTAAAAAACTACTTTTGAACCTTTAAATAGCTTTCAAAACAAAACCTCTACAACTCTGCTCTGAAAAGTGATAGAGTTTAGATGTTTTCAACTAAGTTTGATAATTTCTGTGTAGCCGATGATTGCGAGCACTTATAATCACGTGCGTCATATTGGGTACCTTTGTTCTTTCACATAGATTTTACGCAAATGAGCCATTCAGAGCTAGGTGAACATCACATAGAATTCAACAAACCCGTTTGTGATTGACTGTTCACTGAATTTCACGTAAATCGAACGTGTCTTTGTTTTGAAAACATGACAACTATAGAAATTTCACGTAAGGATTGAGTGATTTCGTATTAGCTTCAACGTGCTTCACGTAAACTTAGCAAAAATTTACGTAATGAGTGCCTACGTGAAAATATACGTGAATTTAACGTTTCCTTTTCGGCTGAGTGTACTTGTTTTATACATCACTACAAGCAGATATAAAAATGTGCCTGATTTTTCAGGATTTGCCTAATTTTTCGAAGCTCAGCCTGACAACCTGATAAGCCAGTGAATTTCCCTGATTTTGCCTGATTTTTGCAAATGTGACGAAAAATGTGAATGAAAATTAAAAATTTAATTAAAATTTGAAAAAAAAAAAGTTAAACATAAAGTTGTTTGTATTTCTTTCACGCTGAGTTTTGTTAAAATGGAAATTTAAAATATCGAATAAAGTTTAAGATAACAACTTTTAAAAGAATCAAAGATAGAATGTTTGAATCCAATTTTAAAAATAGCAATCTCTCGAAAATATAGATAATAAAATCCGTAGTAATTAAACTTCCAATTTCGTGATGAAAAATGATGTTTTATAATATCATCGAAGAATTGTAAAAGTGTGCCGAGGGCTAGTTACATAAAATTACGTTGGATCGGGAGGACCAACACGAGAAGTGTTCTGAAGGTTCACTTCATAAATTTATGTTGGATCGGAAGGACCAACACGAGGAGTGTTCTGAAGGTTCACTTCATAAATTTACGTTGGATCGGGAGGACCAACATGAGGAGTGCACTGAAGGTTCACTTCATAAATTTGCGTTGGATCGGGACGACCAACATGAGGAGTGCTCTGAAGGTTCACTTCACAAATTCACGTTGGATCAGGAGGATCAACATCGAGCTAGTTTGTAAGGTCCACTACACGAATTTATGTTAAATACATAGGTAGAACCATCATAATTTACGTTGCCATGAGATGACCAACATGAAATGTTTCTGATTGTTTCTTTGATAGCTCGTTTTGATATCCAGAGAGACTTAATTTTGATAGCGATGAAAGTTCCAATCAATGGCTCCACTTTTTTCAGTCGAGATGAGAGTTCCGGCTGAAGTTTGATTGCGATGGGAGTTCCAATCAAAGCTTGAGATTCTAGTCGTGATGAAGTTCCGACTGGAGTTTGATTGCGATGAGAGTTCCAATCAAAAGTTATAGTTTCCAGTCGTAATGGAAGTTCCAACTGAAGTTTGATTAGGATGGGAGTTGAATCAAAGGTTCGTGTTCTCAATTGATTACTACACAGCTTGTTACTTTAGACACGATTCACAATTGTATATGGATATATCATCCATATGTGAGGGTCCCTCACAAAGCAAGCGTTGGAACGGGAGGTCCATCAAAAAAAGTGAGACGGGAGGTCTACATCTGAGTTATCATTAAGTCGAGAGGTCGAATAGAAAAGGTAAAATGGAAGGTCTACTTCGGAATTATCGCTGAGACGGATGGTCCAACTGAAAAAGTAAGATTGAAAGTCTACATGTGCGTAATTGTTTTGACGGGAGGTCCAACAGGAAAGGGGAGATGGAAGGCCTACATCTCAATAATCGTTAACACGGGGGGTCCCACAGAAAAAGTAGAGCTTTCAGCTGCAATGGTTTGAAGATCAGTTGCGAGAGGCACCTAAGCCAAACCGAGTTTAGATTGAAATCCAATTCAAGCTTAATTGCAATGAAGTATTCGGTTATAGTTCGAATTTGTTCAAGAAGGTACATTTCGTCCAAGTTTTTGTAGATTAAGAATATTATTTACATATATAAGCACAAAAGAAGATGTAAACCACGCTCACAAGAACGGTTTGATGAAAGTTCGGTGAAAAGAAGTCAAATATGCATATGTGTGCATATTCTCGATGAGAAATATTTTTCCAAAAATTCTGTATCTGTTTTTTTTGCATTATTGTGTAGGGGGGAGATGTGTAGCCGATGATTGCGAGCGCGATACTCTCTCGGTCGATAGGCCTTCCCGTGTTGATAATCTCTCTCTATCGTCCTTACTACACGCACACACATACGAAGGCTGAACTGTCATGCCCAGTGATGCCACATTTTTATCGGTATTTTGGAACCCAAAAAAATCTTTTATCGGTATGGAAATCCCAAAAATCGGTATGAAAATCGGTATTTGAGGTGGGTATTCAAAAATGCTTACATTTTCAACTTCAAAACGTATTTTTAATATAAATGTAAGCTTGCATGTTAATTTTTAGTATAAAACTAGCTGACTAAGTGTGTTTTAGCATATATTATTCCATTTTTCCGTAGCTTGGTTCTAGGTAACGCAAGTTTACATGAAAAGACAGTTTTGAGTTTACTTTATGTTTTTTATGACTTCTACATTTTTTTTTATTTTAAAACTATCTGCTTTTGTAGACGCAAAGTAAAAATTACTAATGAAACTATTTCTTTCCAGTACTCATAATTGAATGGAAATCTAATTTAAAAGTTACCGTTTGATAAGAAAAATAAGGGCATGGCGATCACCTTCAAGTTAAACGTGGTTTAGGCATATTAATGAAGTAAAAAATTGATACTTTAATTGATGTTTAGCTAAAGTGGGATGTAAATTTGATAAATTAGATAAAGCAATAGAACCAGGTCAACCTAAAGTAAATTTTAATTTAATAAGCACTTTCAAATCCAATGGCTTTTTGATGTTCGAGGTAAATATGGGCCCAAGTTGATGTTCTTCGTTTGGTAGATGGTTTTTTTTTGCCAAACTGGCCATTTCAGCTTTCAAAGCCTTTACTGCCGTTGGCCATGTTACAAAAAGGCAAAGCGAGAAAAACGCAATTAAAGTTTCACCAAAACATTTAGCTGTTATCGCACAGTTTCGCAACTTTTGTTGACTTCAATGCCTTAGATCTCTAAAGTATACTCCTATCATATGAGCCTCGATCAAATTTTTCGAAAATAAACTGTTTTTCAATGAAAATCCTTGTGTGACATTTATGCCGCAAAATTCTATGAATAGTCGAAAAATGGACGCATATTTGTCACACCACGAACATTTTCTCAGTAGTTGTTTGGTTTGGAATTTCGTGCGTGGCTCTTGTGTTTTATTCGTAAATGGAAGCTTAAATTGAAAAAAATAAGGTCTGAATCGGATTATTCGAAAGCGTGCATTATTTGGTGACAAACATGATGTGTTTAACGGGTTCGATAAATAAAACGGCACGGGGAGCTGTACAGGAAGCAACATTTCTTCAACAAACAGTCAGCTGCCGTGCTGAAAATGTCGCAACCGCGAGAGAGGCGATACCAGAAGAGAACAATCAATCCGTTTGAAGTGAATACGGTCCTGGAACAAGTTCCGGATGAAGTAACTATGGCGGCATACTTCGTAAACATTAAAAAACAGACATCTCCGGTATTTTGCGAGGGCCGTCAAAATAAAAACTCAAAGCAAAACCAAAGAAGAAATGGTCTGCTAAAACCACCGACAATCACTTATGCCCATCCTGGACAATTTTGGATTACAGTTCCACGGCGCCGGAAGAGTAATATTTGACTAATGTTGTGAAGCGGGTTTCGTTTGCATGCACTCTTCCAAGCTTATTGCACATACTGGGATGTCGCGAAAACAGTGACCCTTCCCCCTCTTTCTATTTCCATGATCCCCTCCCGACTGTCAAGGACATGTATGCCAAGTTTGGTGAAAATCTATTTAGACGTTCCGAAGTTATAACACATTCATTTATTGATTGTGACAGTTATGCGTCCAATCGGCTCAGTGTGACAGTTATGCGTCCATTTGTCCCAGTGTGACAAATTGGCGTCGAATTTTTCTCGAAATTTCTAGAATAAACTTTATGTTCCGACAAAGAATTTCAATAATACGTATCAAATTATCACGATTGGCATCAAAAAGTCAAAAACGTCGAAATGTCACATGTGACAATTATGCGTCCAACGGCAGTTTAGTACTAGATTGATTCTAGCGATTGAAAAAAGAAATGATTGCAGAAAGTTGAGAGAGTTGTTGCTTCAATTTTTTCAGCCAATGGAAAATTAATTGTATTTTTTGAAAAATCACGCATTATTAGTCATATGAAAACCCTAGAAATTTATGCGAAAATAAATGAGAAACGTGTTCTAAAAGAAGGGTATTCAAAACACATAGTTTTTCTATAACTGAAAATACCCTTTTTGTCTGGCGTGGCCTGACGATCTCTGCAGTTACATGTAATATCATTAATTGGGTAACAAGATGGAGAAGGATTGAAGATTATACCGATGATATGACAACCCGTGTATCTGATTGCACTTCAAATCTTGACATACCACATCTGGCGACAAGTTGAACAAGAATTATTTTCCAACGGTGTATATTTTCCCTTGAAAAGTTAGCATCTCAGAAGACAAGACCATTTTCAATGGTCAATGTCTTTAGAAACTTCTACCTTATATCAGCCTTGAGCTGAGTCCATTGGCTTTGAGGTTGAGCACTATAATAGTGCATCATTTGACAGAACATAGTAACAAAACAGCGCGAACAACTGAACGAATTATGAGAGTGAGCCGTGGAGATCTTTGCAGGGTACTTCAAAAGTTCTACAGATCAACTTACGCCACTCCAGCTACCGCACTTTGTCGCCTTTCTAGGGGACCTTTAAGAGGATAGCTTCAATTAAGTGGGAATGAGGAAGTGGAATGTAGTTTGAGTTAAATCTTAAAAATCGGTATGAAATCGGTATGTTTTGCCAAAAATCGGTAATCGGTATGTACCGATTCTTGGTCAAAATTTTGCTCAAAAATCGGTATAAATACCGGAAAATCGGTATGTGTGGCATCGCTGGTCGTGCCGCGAGCGGTCGTCAGTTAGCTAACGATATTCGGTGAGATAGGTCGTGTGTCTCCCGTTCAGCCAAGGACGCGAAGCGGAATCTGCACAATTTCATATATTTTACAACTTTGTAGTACCGTAAAACGGGGTATCATTGATCACCGGGGTAAATTTGACCAGCAATAAATTTTTCCACATTATCATCAATAACTCAGTCTATAGTTTGAATTTTTGAAAACTGTTTTCTACGTTTGAAAGCCTATTTTTTGAGTATGAAATAGGAAAAATTTGGTTGGCATTTGAATTTTTTTTTCGGTTTTTTAAAATGAAATTTCAAAATCTTTAAATATTTATTTTCCAGGGCTCGCAAACAAACAGCTCCTCTGATGATACCAAAAAGCATTTATTAGCAAACGGGTTGTTGAGTGTGATAGAATAATTTTATTTCTTTGCAAATGAGTGCTATTTTAATAGTCATTTAATGATAAATTTGTGATATTGAAAAAATAGGACATTTTCATAGAGAAAGCCCGTATTGCACAAATGGAAAGGAACCCTATCAAATTGTTAACTTTGAAGAAAAAATGAAAATGGAAATAATGGGAGGGCCTAGGAGAATGTGTGAAGGTAAAATTTCATTTGTATTTTGAAGCTAAAACTATTTAGCAATTGTTATAATTTTTGCCCCTAAATGTATGCAACATCATTGTTCTTTTTTCGATTATAAATGTTTTTGGAAGAAAACGTTAAAAAGCAAGGTAAAATTGATAAACAAGCATTTGTAAATATTCTGAAGGTGTTTTATATTCTTTATGATCAAGAAAACTCCCCCGACCAGCTGGAGATAGTCGAAGACTTTGTCTATCTTGGCTCACTGGTGACCGCAGACAATGACACCAGCCGTGAGATCCGGAGGCGAATTATCAGCGGAAGTCGTGCCTACTATGGACTCCACAAGCAACTGCGGTCGAGAAGACTTAGCCCTCGCACGAAGTGTAACCTGTATATGACGCTCATTAGACCGGTTGTTCTTTACGGGCACGAGACTTGGATATTGCTCGAGAAGGACCTGCGTACACTCGGGGTATTCGAGCGACGAGTGTTAAGAACCATCTTTGGCGGCGTACAGGAGAACGGAGTGTGGAGGCGAAGGATGAACCACGAGCTCGCGCGACTCTACGGCGAACCCAGTATCCAGAAGGTGGTGAAAGCTGGCCGGATACGCTGGGCGGGACATGTTGCGAGAATGCCGGACGACTGTCCTGCAAATCAGGTGTTCGTTACGAATCCGGTAGGAACAAGACGAGCGGGGGCGCAACGAGCGAGGTGGTTAGACCAAGAGGAGCGTGATCTGGCGAACGTGGGGTGCCCAAGAAATTGGAGAACGGTTGCTATGAACCGAGTGAATTTTAGGAATTATGTTCGTCAAGTTATGTCGTGAGACGGAATACTATGTAAATAATAAATAAATAATAATCAAGAAAACTCGTTTAAACAGTCCAAATAGAGACTGATCAATATTACCCCGAAGCATCAAATTCTGAACAGAGACGAAATCGATTTTTGATTCAAATTTAAAATAGTCTAATAAATTTCTGCAACCATGTTTTACGTTCATAGGAGACCAGTACTGGTTTTAAAATTATAAAACATGCCACATTCCCCTTTACAGAAAAAATATTGAAAAAAGTGATCTATGTTACCCCGGATTACGGTACCTATAAAGTAAAGCTCTATCTATTGAAACAAAAAAATAAGAAATTTCAATTTTTTCATAGTAGACTTTGTCTAATTTTTTATGCTTTCAAGTTATGTTTATAGGAGCAAATGTTCTGAAGACTCTTCAGAGATAAAATGAAATACGAAGGCGCTAGGAAAAAGCTCCTTTTGGACCACTGTGCATTGGCCAGAGGGGGGGAGGGGGTGGGGGCGCTGGTGGATCGTAGTTGATAGCAAGCTCAAGCACTAAACAAACAATAACATTAATTTTTCGACCCTAAAGTGGTCCTATGTTAGTTTTTTACGGCACTGTAAGTGTTGCATGTACAATTTTTGACTGACTTTAAACGAGGTTTAATTGTACAATAATTTTCACCTCAAACCTGTAGCTGAATTTTCAGTTAACAACTGATGGAAATCTTATCTTATTTTGTAGTTATGAGTAATCTGTGTTTATCTTTGCAGCAAAATTAAGTATATTATCAGTTGGTGTATATGTCGCGACGACTTCAAGTAAATAAAATCTACAGGTCTTTCCGGTAATGTATGATAGATTGTGATATAAAAAATCATAAATGAGTCAGCTGCCCCGTTGATTATAATACAAAGAATAATATCAGTGCACCCTTCATTGATTATGACATGTACTTCGAGTCCTTGCTTCCTAACTGGTCCAGGCGATCGATTCACATATCCCTTCTATCTCAACCTTGCCAAGGTCGTGTTTCCCATGCCACAAACAACAAGCGGTCACGGAGCAAATACATATTTACCTATTGATTGGAAACCGCGATCGAATCGCCTGGTTTATCGATGGTTCGATTTCTAACAACTCGAAGGTTTGTTTCATTACGCAACGACCTGTCGCTCTAGCATAGTAAAACCCCTGCCTAATAAGGTTGATTCCTGTAATCTCTTTTCTGTACCAGCAAATTGAGCAAAGGTTGTTTGTCCGTCCGCGTGATGTATCGGCTAGCCGGTGGCCATAGAACGTCAACCGGATCTCGTCTTGACTCAGCTAAATGCGGCAAACGACACTTCAATCACCAGGTGTCCGCTGCAAGTCCGCGGCTCAAGTACCTTTACACAATCGGTGTGGTGTGTGGTACCCATTCTGGTCGGGAGATAATCATCAGCAAATCCAGATCAGCCCCAAACCGACTGATTCTGTGCTCCGGTTAGAAACACGACAACGCGACGTCCGCCCATGATCGAGTTTAAGGGAACCAACTTCCAAACAAATGCGGAACCCCAACAATTGCTGATTCATTCTTGAGCACTCTTTCTCAACCCATTCGGAGACGTTTGAGTAGGTATAGGTATCGATGGTGCGGTTCCATGCTCAATTCATGTCAAAAGAACGAGGCGGTAGCGGCGAGCGTCGCTAAACTCAACAATATCAAGATTTTACGGGGCGGTGTTTATTTGTGGGCATTCATTCATTAACAGATCGTCGCTGGTCCACGTAAACGAATCCAATTGGCTTTTGAGCGAACTCGGTCTCGGGAGCTCGAGCTGGGTAAACTGTTATTTTGAACTATTTCACGGCTCAATCGAGCTTAAGTGATCCTTATAGGAAAACGCTGGAGAATAAAAAAAAATGGTAAGCGGTTGTGTGATTGAAACATCAAGTAAGAAAGGATTCTGGCTTGAGACTCATGATGTGGCGGGATAGTAAGGAGCATTACTTACCTAGTGGTTTAGTTTGAAAGACTAGAAAGATATATCTAATGGAATCAAAGAAAATATGTTAGTAAAAAAGAGGATTAGCTACTGGAAGGGCCAATCCCTGTAAACTTGCTGGTTCGGAATCACCGCGAAGGTTTTCGGACGTATGATAATTCTAACTTTAATTATCACAATACACAGGTGAAAAAATCACAGGAAACATTTATTTTAAACCGAACGCTCTACGATACAAAATGACCAAACGAAAAGTGGACTGTATTCTTATTATGACCGAATGCTGTGTGCTCTTTATTGATTCTAACTAAGCTACAATTGTTCTGGTTAACCACAGCCTGCAATTACTGTTCTAGCCCTACGGCTATCGCTCATTCCTTTGCCCACACTAACTACATATACTACTGTGCACTCGCACTGCTTGCAATTATCACTGAAGATGCGAGTGGCGGGAATAGGGGAACATGCCCTATTATGCGCCACCTAAGCGAATCGCTGATTTTCTATGTATTCCATGTACAGATTGTGTTAAAAATCGGTGCAATCGTTGAAGAAAATAGTTTTCTACAAATGCCTATGATTTTTAATTACTTAAATCGCTATAGTTGCTTCAAAAACTTGATTTTTTGAAACCTTATCCAAAGCCACAGAACAAAACTGTGTTGCGAATACGCGCCGCCGTGTATTCAATACGCGCCTAGCAGCCGAACACACCCGAAAGCAGCCGAAGACCGAAAACACACCAATACTTACAGACACTTTGACTGAAAAGAAAATCAAAATGAACTAATGGAAATTTTACAAAAAATGAAAAATAGATTTTTTGGGCTGAATTAACGCTCAAAATATGGTTTTAGACTATTTGTTCATTTTCAATGAAAATTGGCCTTTTTGAAAAATTAATGTTATGTTCAGCCTACTACGATTGGCGCATTATAAAGAGCGCATGGGCCGTGATAGAACATACCCATAAAAAGCATACCTAAGCGAGTTCAGTATGATTTTTTAGCATTAAATCATAGTTTAGATTCTCCTCTATCGATGTGTCAGGAAATATTGTCTTATTCGATTTTCTCTGCTTGGTGACACCTTATTGAATGTGTTTTAAAATTTAGATCGAAATGAAGAAAAACCTAAATTTTGAAATTATCACGACACAGGGGCATTTTAAGGATAAATTCATACTTGCCATGATCAATCACAGCATTTAAAACAAATTGGTGATATTTTGCAGGCTTGAAATGTTTCAGATTCTTCAAAACAAGGGTGGCGCGTATTAGCCACATGGGGCGTTATATGAACTTTTCCCCTACAACGGTGGATGCTGCTGATGGCCAGAATAAACGATTTAGGTGTTGTTGCGCATGATTTGCGGTGGCTATTATTTGGCGCGAACAGCTACCTTGATTGGTTGTTAGTAGAATGACATACCGTAAACTGGGGGAGCTTTGATCATCGGGATAAGTTTGATCAACATGAAAATTTTCCACATAATCATTAATAACTAAGTCTAGAGTTTGAGTATCTGAAAACTGTTTTCAAAGTTTATAATCGTATAAATTGAGTTTCAATTAGGCAAAAATCGGCCGGTTTGCCGAAATACTATTTTAAAGTCGATTTTAGACAAAACCTTTTTTTTCGAGATAACACCAGATTTTGAAGTTCTATTCATTTTTAAGTCATTTTGCATCAAAAGTAAAATTTAGATTTTTTCAAATTCGTTTTTATGTTCTGCGGTGATTTTTTAGGGTTAAAAAATCGAAACTTTGAGCGCCTTGAGGCACCCCTAAATCAAGTCCAATTGAGCTGAAATTTTGCACAGAGCACCCAATCTACGAAATGATTATGGTCAGTTTTCAAAATTCGATCATGAAATTTTTCCCATACATTCATTGCTCACCTCATGTACATTTTGTAGATTGGAACAGAAAACTGACCTTTGCAAAATTTCAGCTCAGTCGGACTTGATTTAGAGGTGCCTCGATGCGCTAGCAGTTTAGAATTATTGACCCTCAAAATCTCCAAAAGGGGTACCTCAAACTGGGGGAGCATTAATCACTTTTTTGAAATTCATTTTCGAATATTTTGGAAGAGGTTGCTTTTTTGTAATACTTAAAAGTTTAAATATACGCACTGAGGTAAGGAGTATAAAGCATGATCATTGATAGCCGAATATTCAAACAAAATTAGTGGCTATAACTTAATGTTTGTTACAAAACCACACAGCAAAAATTATTTCCTGTAAAATTACGCAAATGTCCTGTAACAAAAAGGAGCAGGACATTAACCGTAATTTAACAGGTCTAAAACATGATCACGTGACATTTAATTTTTAGTGTACAACTTTTTTACAGGACATTTGCTGTAATAATAAATGAATCTTCGTTAACTTTCAAGGAAAATAATTTAAAATTAATTACAGGTGATTTATTTTAAAGGTTGCAGTTTTCAGTTTTCAGTGCATATTTCATGTTTCGGGGTAACTTTGATCACTAGGGTTTTAACGTACCGTAACTGGGTTTTTATTGGATGATTTTTGATGTTATTTAAAATGAAATTTTAAAACCTTAAAATATCTGGTTTTACGAAAGCTCACAAACAAACTTATCTCTTGATCAAATTTAAGTATTTTTGAGCAAATGGGTTGTGAAAGTTCAACTTTTTCTTTTGTTTAGGTTCACCAAATTGTATCACCAAATGACCATAAAAATAATACTTGAAATTTTTATGGTCATTTGGTGATAATTTCTGGACATTGAAAAAAAACGGTGCTTTTCCATGACAAAACCCGTATTTACAATACGGAAAAAAACCCTATCTAATGGTTAAAATTGATGAAAAAAAGAACATGCGACCAGTGCGAGGACCTAAAGAATTGCGTGAAATTTCATTTGTTTATGAGGCCAAAAAAATTTAAAAATGTTAATAATTTTGACCCCTAGATGTATGCAGCAACATTGTACATCTATTGTTTATAAATGTTTTTGAAAAAAAATGAAAAAATCAAATTAGTCCTAACAAAAATTACTGTTATTAATGTTTATGCGTTTTGTGCTAAACGGCACTATAATTTTGAAGATGTTGATGAACGTAAAAACCATAGTGATCAAAGTTACCCCGAAACTCGAAATCTGGTTTTGTAACAAACATTTACCTAATTATTATCACCAATGTAGTTTGTATTTAGTGCAATCAAGAATCATGTTTTATACTTCTCACATCAGTTAGTGTTTTAAAACATTCCGGTTTTACGAAAAAGCAACGCCTGCAAAAATATTCAAAAATGAATGAATCAAGTGACCAAAGTTCCTCCAGTTTACGGTATCTCGAAATTTTCAAATTATTGTTTTGATGCCAATTAGCATAGAAGGGTTTAAACAACAATAAGAGGAATTTTTTATTTAGACTTAATTGTTTTTTTTTCTACGTTTTCATTCAAAAACAAATATACTCAAAAGATGACAATGTTGCTGCATACATTTAGGGGCACAAATTATAAACATTTCACAATATTTTTTGGCCTCAAATACAAATGAAATTTTACCATCATGCAATAACCCTATGTCCTCTCACTGTTCCTATGTTCTTTTTAATTCAAACTTAGCCATTTTAAGCGATTGTTCTATATGGGCTTTCTCATAGAAAATGCCAGTTTTTTTAAATATACAAAAATTATCATAGAACGACCTTAAAAATAACTCTAAAACTATGCCTATACAAAGGAAAAAGTAAAACTGTCCTATAAAAAAACCCATTTGCTTCTCAATGCCATTATTTTATCAAGAGAGGTGTTCGTTTGTGAGTCTTCAAAAAAACAGGTATTTTAAAACTTTAAAACTACATTTTAAGTACCGTCAACTGGGGCAACATGCAAAAATTTTCAACTTCAATGGCTTCTAAAAAGCTTATGTTCACAATAAATCCTACCCCTTATGCATCAAAAGTTTTAAGGATGCTGGGGTATCAAATTGGCGTAGTTAGAAAAATTATAGGTTTCTTCAGTTTTTTTTAATTTTCTAAAAACATGCGATTTTCACCCTCCTTAGAAAATGGGGTAACTTGCAACAAACTTTGTTTTTAATGAAAAATCTTATGAACACGTACGAAAATTTATAGTTTTTAATATATTAGCGATGCCTAAAAGATCATTACGCATGACAACACCAATTGCAGTAGTTTTTGGGTCTGTAATAACTAATTTTTTACATTTTTTTCTGAAAATGAAGATGCTGCATACATTTAGGGGTTAAATAATACTACGAAAAATTCTAAAAGCTGAAATCATGTAAATAAATGTTTGTATGAATGAAATTCCAATGTTTACAAACGCGTGATGCAAAACATTCATATTCCAACACATGGAAACGAGATTTCAAAGGTATTTCTTTGATTTGCATTTTGTTACATTTAACCCCAGACACCTAACGGAATTTTAAAAATTTTTATTTAAAAAAATTGGGTGATTGTTCGAAAAATATGTTTACACCAACAATGTTGGTATAACATGAGGAAGCCAGTAAAAAGTTTGTAGGTAATATTATCAAGCCGATCCGTCATACTGGGTAAAGTTTTTTTCGGCATAAAAAAATGTTAAAATTTGTACATTTATTGCTCGATTTTTCAAATTTCACATAAAAATAAAAAACTTAAGAAAACTAGCTTAAGATGTGAGAAATTATGTCATCATCATTTTGTGATCATTAAAAGATAACTTCATTACAATACATTAAATAAAAAATTGATTTAATGTAGTGTTATATAAATGTTGCATCGAACCCCGCTGTTGCATGATGCCCCGTTTGACGGTAATTAAAAAAAATCTTAAACTACAAACCAAATTTAGCCTATTTGAATCTCAATTTAAAGGCTTTCAAAATTAGAAAACAGTTTTCAGATTTTTTAATTTCATACTTAGTCATCTGAAATAAAAGTTTTTAGTCCCACGAAAACGCTTCTAGATCATCTATGGGTTCATGTATCGGTCTTACTTTTGCAGCATTTAATCTTGAAATTACATGCCAGTCAGAAAATGCAAAAGAACACTATCTGCAAAATTTTTCTAAGAAGATATGATGAAAATATCAGAAAGAAATCAAGTATCCCCATCAGGGCTGTAGGAAGAACCGACTCATGGGGGGGGGGGGGGGGGGTTTTGCTCACTGATTTTTACCTATGAATTTTTGCCCAACAATGTAAGAATAAAAAAAATTAAAACAAATTATGTTTAAAGATTTGATTATTCATTTTGACGTCCTCATTAATAATTTTCGTATTAAATCTTTTAAAAGTGGTCCTTAACCTTATGGTTGGGCTACGTTTTTTATAATGAAACCTTAAAAAACCAAATTCATCGGTCAAAATCTTTGAATTTGTTTAAGAGTCTGGTAGATCAAACGTATTCGATTTGAGCATGAAATAAGTTCTTTTCAGGGTAGCCTTCAATTTCATCTTCTTTATTCTATACTCAAATCAAACAAACCCAATTTACTCTTTTGCAAATTCCAAGTTTCTAACCTTTGATGAAAAAAAAAATAAAACATTCCAAAAAAGTAAGAAATAAAAATTTTCGGATCAAATTTGCTTGATGAAACTTGAACAAAATTTATGATTTTTGTCCGAAATTTGGCTTTAAAAAAACTGCATTATTAAAAATGTTGAACAATACGCGGAGAAAATATAGAATTTTGTTCAGATTTTTTAGGTGATGATCAGGTATATGTTTATTTTACAGCAAATATTTTTCATAAAGAATCAATTCCATAATTAAAATCCTGTGGATGATGTTTTTATAATAAAATTTGAGATTTTTTGTGTAAAACAAAACTTTGAAAATTAACTCAAATTCTACCTACTTTATATTTGTGATTCTCAGCTGAATTGTGTGTACAAACTAATTTTGATTGAAAAATTTTAAATCTGGAAATTGAAATTACTAGCAAATTTTTAAGTTGAACTCAACAGATTCCTCAACAATTTAATGTTGATTGAAAAACTCATTTACAAGCTTAATCTTTTTCTGAGTTTTGAATCTGAATTCTGAACCTGAATTCGAAAATTATATTTTGAATCTGTTTCCGAGCTTCTATACGATTTCTGAAATGTACAAAAAATACGATTTGTCAATTTTGATATTAGATAAGAATTTTAAGAGCCAAGTTTAAGGGCTCTTATTTATGAATCTGTTATTTGAATTCTGTAGTACTGGTTTATTCTTAATTCATTATTTCGATTATTTATTTTTAATCTGTATTGTGAATCTGAATTTAAATTTGAATTAAAAATGATGAACCTGAGTCTGATTTTCCAATTTTGGATCGCAATTCCGAAGCTTTAAAAGTTTAAATTTTGTGTAAGAATTAATGTTAAGAACTTCGAATTTGAATATAAAACAAAATTCGTCTGATTTCAATATTCGGAAAACTTTATCAACATATTGTAAATGCATATGATTTTCGAAAACAGAATACAAATTTGATATGAAATACAAAACCAAGTTTTAAACAGGATTTCAAAGCTGCTTTTGATTTATAAGTAATTTCTTATGATTACTTTAATTGAAAATCAAGAATCGTAAACTGAATATAAAAAACTAACGATTTCATTATGTATTTTTTTTAAATCCAAAATTAAAATAGATATTGCAAAAAGTCTACTTCACAGATTGAGTGGAATATTAATTAACTCACACCAAATTAAATCCAAAGTGTGATTCGAGTAAAATAAAATATTTTAAAGTATCAAATGAAAAGATTGTTTCAAAATTCCGATTATCATGTGAAATAACCTAGTTTAAAAATTAAACTTGAAACTTTGGAAACCCTTGAGAAGAACGGATAAATATCAATTTAATTAAGACTCTATCAAAGAATGATGGTTTTATTTTTAGCTAAATAAGAATTTAAAGTAGGTCGTTTTCACAGCCCAGCTTGACAAAAATTATTATTTTTTTTTCTTTTTTATTTACAAATGGTTTTATTAAGGTATTTTTCCTAACTTTGGGCTAGTAAAAGGGGAGTCGCAAAAAAGTTAATAATAATTTGCAACATTGTTAGTGCATAACAAAGACATTGGAGCTTTATTATAGTTTTGATGAAAAATTACGAGGAAAGCGAAAAGTAGAATTCATTTTTGTTACATGCAACGATTCATTCGTTTAATAATAACCCATCGTTTTCCCGAGGGTCCAATCATAACAAAAAAAACTTTCAATTAATTTCAATGATTACATCAATTTAAAACAATTAAAGGACGATTTTTTTTTTAAGTTCTTTTAGATATCAGTAGGAACGTAGGTTAATATCAATTGTTTTGCCGGATCTTAACACTAGTCAAAAGTGTCTCCTGATCATATCCCTTCACCCATCTTCCAAGAAATTATTTGCTAGGATGCAGAGGTGACCTCGGTCCTAAAGCATAAATTTGTTCTATTATCCCTTTCTCTCTTTTTTCATAATCTATCTATTGACTACTAGGACGTGGCCGGCGCCGTTATTGATGTTTAAAGAGAGAGCATCAATTTTGTTCATTGTGAATGTGCTGCCAATCCCAGACACCATTCTTTTGACCTCTGGGCAAAGTTGATGGCCTCGGTCAATCACGGAGTAGCAACCATTGGCGATGTGGAATTCATTCTACTGAGCCACGCCTGCGATCATGGAATTCGAAATGTGCTTGTTTTAAAAAATTCCCATCATTTAAAAAAATATCAACGAAGTTTACAAAGCTAATAAAAAATATTGGTCTTAACCATGTTTCAGATTGCATTTCGAGTTCAATGATTTAGGGTGGATGTGAGTAGTCAATCAAGCTAAGCTAAGCTAAGCTAAATCAAGAATCGTAAACTGAATACAGAATTATAAATACGAAAATATGTAGATTAACAATTCTGGTTATGGGAACATGGAACCAGAATCTCAGAAAAAAATAATTTAAAATTTAATATTCAGACCTGAATTTCTATAAACAAGGAAGAAAATTTTGAAAAACAGTAGCAGAATTTTAAACCTGGGATGGGTTTTTGAAGTTTTGGCGTTAGTTTTTAGTCTAGATTTTTACTCAAAAAACTTTGCTCTGTTATCGAAATTTGATTATGAATTTAAAATTTTGAGCATAGAGTAGAAAACCTCGCTAGCTTTTTGGACCATCATGGGGGGGGGTTTAACCCCCAAACCCCCCCCCCCATTCCTGGCCATGATCCCCATTCTCCCCTATAGACATGAGATAGCACTTGGAAGTCGGCAACTAGCGGTAATCGACTTTACTTTTCGATAATTTTGTTTTTGCAATCTGATTCTTGCAAACCCATTCTTAATTTTAGATTTTAGTTTGAAATTTGGTTTTTGTAAAAACTGCGACTGCAAATGTTAAACAATACACAAAAAATGTGAAATTCTCTACAATTTGTTCTACAGGAATTATTTCTTTTCATACGACTTGTAAATTTAAAATAAAATGTGAATAAAATAAAAAAAGCGATAAATCTGATTCTAAGTTTTCAATTCTGGATCACCAGTTTGAAGCTTTATAAAGTTTAGATTTTGCTAAAGAAAAGTTTTTAACTTTTTTTAAAAATGGGATTTTAAAGAATTGAATTTGAAAACTTCTAATGAATATCAAACCCCAAGATTATTTCTTGGGGTAAGTTTTGGGGTAACAAGCGGGTTCGTTCTTTTTGGGTGGATTTAAAAAAATCTCTATAGGGACCATTCAAATAGTATGGGAGAGTGGGGAATCATAGGCCTATTTTTTTCGTTGTTCACAAAACTTCTTTATAATAAAAGATAGAATGAAAATAAAAAATGGTATGGTTTTCTACATTTTCAAGGTATCATAAGGTATTTTTTTTATAATTTTTAATAAGTTATTTTCCCCAAATTCTGACTGTTTGAAAATAAGCAATATTTTTTGGATTTTAAAAAATGGTGGGGAATCTTGGGTCACCAAATCCAAATTGACATAATAACATGCAAAGTTGATAAGTTGACCCAAAACTGAGATTTCCTAATTCAATTCGTTATTTTAAAGCAATTTCAGATGATGAAATAAAAAAGAGAGCTGTATCTGATCGCATAGATTCCAAAACCTGGCTCGCGAACGTTTTGGCAAAATTCCTTATATAGGATGGACAAAATATTTTTCATAACTCTTCATTTGGCATAAGAAAACTTTACAGATAGGAAAAACGTATTTTAAGTTCTGAATGTGTATAAAAACATAAAAATATAGGTGGTTCAAGATGTGTGGCCCACGATTCCCCACAAGCTATGATTTGCAAATTGGTTGCGTTTGTGTGACTTATTGATGTTTCATCAAAAATTCCTTTTCCACGTGAAAGATCATGCCAAAACTAAGATCATAAGCGTATGAGCATATTTTTGTTATGCACTTTACGTTCCCCATCAAAAAATTAGCGGGGGTTTTTTTAATTATGTAAGTAATTTTTTTTTAGCTTTTTTTAGCTTGATAAATAAAGGAAGCATATGATACGTATTTCAGTCAACAACATATAGAAATATATGCTCACGCAAAGCGACGACTATGACAGTTGGTTTGAGATTTTTATCTCAACACACATCTGAGATATTAAAAGTGGCCTACGTTTCCCCATGGCCCACGATACCCCACTCTCTCCTATTATTTAACCCCTAAATGTATGCAGCATCCTTATTTTAAGAAAAAATGTGAAAATGAGTATTTACAGACCAAAAAATTACTGCAATTGGTGTTTTCATGCGTAATGGGCTTTAAGGCATCGCAAATATATTAAAAACTATAAATTTTCATACGTGTTAATAAGATTTTTCATTAAAAACAAAGTTTGTTGCAAGTTACCCCATTTTCTAAGGAGGGTGAAAATCGCATATTTTTATAAAATTCAAAATAACTAAAGAAACCAATAATTGTGTGTGTGTGTGTGTGTGTGTGTGTGTGTGTGTGTGTGTGTGTGTGTGTGTGTGTGTGTGTGTGTGTGTGTGTGTGTGTGTGTGGAAATTGTTTGTATTCTTCAAACAGCCAAACATTATTTTGTTATTGCTCTGTTTGATGGATGCTACGACTCACCATTAAATGCAAAATGCATCGATCATGGAAGGCAAATAAAAGGAAAGAATCACCTCGAACAGGAATCGGACTCGAGTCTTCTGATTATCTCTCCGACACCTAATCAATAGGCCAATTCGTCAGATGAAACAAGTCAAGCTGTAGCTCTTATTATTCAGTAGACATTATTCGCTGCTTGATTCCACGGTAGAAAATGCTCAGCGTGCCCCGATTAATGGTGGTTATACTGCACTAGTGGGGTTATCATTATGCCCCTACAGTGACTGATTTTCAGCATTTGGAAATCCATTTTTATACGTTTTTATCTACTTTCTCAAGTTTTTGCCCGTTGAGAAAAGGCTTTTTGAGGGTCTGAACACGAAACAATTATGTAAATCACATATTATAGCTGTTTTCTTTAAGTATTGTTTTTTGACTGGATTATTTTTAATTTTTGGGGATTGAACGGCTTCTTCAGTCAATTGTGGGAAATAAAAACGAGTGATTTTTACTATTGTCCAAACGTTTCGGCCATTTATTGTGGCCTTCTTCAGTGGGTAACTGTAAATTTATTGTAATGTTGTAACATTGTCAAAATTTTTTTTGTGTTTTGTGAACATATTTTGTACTCACTAATTGTCGGGTTAGTTTTTCGTCTAATTTTTGTTGTGATTAAATATTGTAGTGTGAATTTTATCTGTGGAAGCTATATAGAACATTTAGTTTGAAAAATTGAATGTTTCCTATTTTTTAACTCACTGCGTCGAAAATTGAACTGCAACGCTTCACCATTAGATAAACTTTGCGGCAGCGCTTTGTTTACTAGTGGCTACTTGGATTTTGTGTGTTGGTGTTTTGATCGTGATTGGCTATTGCTGTGTTACTAACATTTGCTTTTGTTTTTCGTGTGTTTGTACATTGTAAGATGTTTGCGTATGTGGAACTGAGGTTGTTTACGTCTGTTCTGAAGTTTAATGTGTTCGTGTTTGTGTAGATACGACACATTTCCAGGATTGGGAGAGCGCTCGATCTTCTGGTTCTGTCAATGACTCTTGCTTTCTCGAGATCCATCGTGTGTTCTTCGTCAATGATGTGAGCCAGAAGAGCGGTACAATTTTCTCTCATGCTCGCTTTTTCGTCGTTTGTTTGGGTGGATTCCCGTGTAGACAGCTGTTCGTATTTCTTGATGTTGGACTTGTGTCCAATGAGTCTTGTTTTTAAGTTGTTTCGACTCATACCAATGTATTGTTTTGGGCAGCTGCTACACGGGATGGAATAGACGATGTTTGGTGTTTCAGATGGAGCAATCGGGTCTTTGGCTCGCGGCAATAACATTCCAAGAGGTTTAGGAATGCAATTAGCGATTTGGATTTCACTGTAATCGGTTTTCAGGATTTTGGTGATGTGGTTTGATAGGTTTGGATGAAAGTGAGCGGAAAATATCGGGTGATCGAAGGAGTGTTGCTGGGTTCTATTGCTGGTTGACCGGTTTGAAGATTGCTTTCGGAGAGGTGCTGTGTTTGTTGTTCTGTGGTAGTTGATTGGTGATCTTCGATGTTTGGTTTATGCTGTTGTTGGGTGGATAGGATGATAGCTGGTTGTTGTTCGATTGGATGCTGTGCAGGCGGATGCTGTTTGGTTGGATGTTGTTCGGTTGGATGCTGTTCTATGGTGATGTTTGGCGCTGTTGACTGTTCATGTTGATGGATTTGATTTTCTTGGTTTATTATGCGGTTGATGAGTTGTTTTGGGTAGTTGTTCAGGCGGAGGATTTAGTGAATGGTTGTATGCTGTTTTGATTTTTGGTTCCTTGAATCGAACTTTATCACTCGTTTGACGAAGTTTCGGGCTACGTTCAATTTTACACTAATCGGGTGAAATGAGTGGTAGTTCAAGAGGCGACCAGATGAAATATCCTTGCTGTACCATTCAGTGCTCAACGTCCTGTCTTCATTGATAGTGATGAAAGTATCCAGAAAAGCGATACTGTTGTTTTTCGGTGTTTCCATCGTAAATTGCATTTTTGGATGGTAAGAGTTGAACGTCTGGAGTACGTGGGTTAGTTGATTATTGGGTAAAGCTAGTAATAGGTCATCAACATATTTGATCAGCAGGGGTACTGGGAAACCGAGTTTTTTGGTGCAATTTCTCAGAAGGCCTTCCATCACCAAGTCACATAAGATTGGTGAAGTAGGGCTACCCATGGCTGTGCCTTCTTTTTGCCGGTAGAATTTTTGACCGAAACTGAAATAGCAGCTCTCCAAGCAGAGCTCTATCATTTCGATAAAAATGTCCAGGTTTATGTTTGTCGCCTTTCCAATCGTGTCCCAGTTCATAATGATATCATGTATAATTAGTCTCTTTGGAGTGTTTGTAAACAGTGACACTACGTCAAAGGACACGAGTATGTACTCGGGTGGTAATTTGAACTGTTGGAGTACTTTTACTAGCTCGAATGAGTCTTTTATGTTGTACTGGCTGTTGAAAGATGACTGTAGTATTTGGCACACAAACTTCGCTAGTTTGTATGTTGGGGCCGTTATGTTGGGGACAACTGGGCATAATGGTAGGTCAGGTTTATGGGCCTTGGGTTGACCGTAGATGCATGGACGAAGTGAGTTTTTAGTTTCCAGTGTCGTTGCGGTTTTTTTGTCTATGAGTTTAAGTTTGTGTAGTCTGTTGATGATGTCGTTTGTTTTTTTGGTTATTTTGCTGGTTGGGTCTTTTTTCAAAACCTCATAAGTGGGATCATCCAGTAGTTTTAGCATTTTGTTGTTGTAATCCTCTTATTTCATCACTACCATCCGTTTTCCTTTATCTGATTGGAGTATGAGGAGGTCGTTATTTTCAGATATGAATTTCTTAGTGCGTTTGATAGCATTTTCGTAGAAAGAGGAAGTAGGCTGTTTGAAATTTGTTTTCCGGTTGCTGTTTAGGAAGTTTTGGATTTTATTAACGATGACGCAACGATTTTTATCCTGGATTGTTTTGTCGGCTTTGGTGTTAAGTATTGTTTCTATTTCTGCTATCATATGAAAAATTGGTGTTTGAATATTGCCTGCAATGGGTAGTGCGAATTTTGGTCCTAGGCTTATCAGGGTTTGAACTTCCGGTGGGATGGTTTTATCACTTTTGTTGAGTATGGCGCCACAGTTTAATGTTGGTGATTCTGTGTCTGGTGTACTATATTTCAACAACCTTCTGTTGATTTTGGCTTGAACTTTTTTAGATTCTTTGTTTTTGGCATTAAGAAAAGAATTATTTTGTGTTGTAATGAATTGCTGAGCTAGACCGTAGCTGATTGTGGACATCATCTTTGGTTGTTTCTGTTTCAGCTCACGTTGCAGTTTTTTGATTCGGTAGAATGTATGCTTAATTTCAATATTCAGTATTGCTTTTTTGAATCTTTCTATTGTGCTTTGCAGTTTATTTTGGAATGGACTGTTGACTTCTAATAGTGGGTAGGGTAAATGATCTTGAGCGGAACTAATTGGCTCAATTCGGTGCAACTCGGAACAGTTGACCAAGCGGTATGGATAGGGGTTATATCCGAGCGATTTTTTTTTTAGTTCAGCGGATAGATCTTGGTTTCTGCTTTTTAATGATTATTTTGATAATATTTTAGAGTAAATCCTAATAACTCTAGAGCTGTTTTATTGAAGAAAGAATTCTGATCTTGAGCGGAACCATGCTGATCTTGAGCGGAACTAAAATATGATCTTGAGCGGAACCATTTTTTACTGTCAACATCTTTAATAACTATCATCCCAAATCTTTGTGTAACTGTGAAAACTTCAATTAAATTTCATCATTAAAGATTTTAAAGTTCAAAAATTGATGTTTTTGAGTAAATAACAAAAACTTAGCCTTCCAAAGTTGTTCTCAAAATACCGTCAAACGGGGCAACATGCAAAAGCAGTGTTAGATGCAACATTTGTATACCACAACACTCATTCAATTTTTATTTCAATATACTGTAATAAAGTTATCATTGAATGATAACAAATTGATGATGACATAGTTTTTAACACCGTGAAGAAGTTTTTTTTATAGTTTTTGATCTTCATAAAAAATTAAAAAAATCCAGCAATAAATGTACAAATTTTTACATTTTTTGATGTCGTAAAAAACTTTACCCAGTATGACGGATCGGCTTAATGAAATCACCTACAAACTTTATATTGCTTTCATTATCTTATAGTAACACTGTTGTTGTTTAAATATTTTTCGAACAATCGCTAAATTTTTTTATACGAATATTTTTATAATTCAGTTGGCTGTCTGGGGCAAAATGCAACAACATGCAAATGAGAACTTAATCTCATAAATCGTGTTTCCATATGCTGGGATGTGATTGTTTTGCATTATGCTTTTGTTTACATTTAAATTTCATCCATCCTAAAAATTATTTTCATGATTTAAGCTAAAAGAATATTTTCAAGAATTTTTTACCCCTGCATACATAAACAGATTAACACATTTTTCTTTAAAAAAAAATCGAAAGAAAAAAATGGAAAATTTAATTTGAAAAAACCAAATATTACTGCAACTGGTGCATTATGGGTTATGACATCACAAATGTATCAAAAACTATAAATTATCAAACGTTTTCATTCGATTTTTCATTAATTACAGAGTTTGTTGCAACTTACCCCTTTTTCTTGGTAGGGTGAAAATCGCATGTTTTTGTAAATATAAAAATAACTGGTAAAACCAATATTTTTTCTGACTACGTCAGTTTGGTGTCTCATCATCCAAATAAATTTTAAGTTTTATTCGAACTTAATTTTAAATTTTTTCTGTCCCTAAAGCTGATATAAAAAGAAAAATAAAAGGGTGTTGTATACATTCAGGGGTAAAACCTGCGTGTGAGACATAAGGCATAAGGCAGCGCACCTAGCGGTTTATTTCGGAAGCTAGTAGTTCCGCTCAAGATCAAAGATGGTTCCGCTCAAGATCATATTTTACTTTTAAAAACTAAGCGATTAATTGATATTTTGAAGGAAAACTTGATACAAAAACCCGAATAATGCTTTTTTAAGAATTTTTCTACCATTTTAATCATTGAGAATCAGTTTATAGCGGCCAAGGGTTACATAAATTGACGTTCAAAGTCAGCATAGATTGGTGAAAAATGCAGCAGAAAAGCGTATGTTTTTAAAGCATTCAATAACATTATTTAATTTCATAAATTTTAGCAAAAATGACAAAGATTGTATGAAAAGATCTTAAAAAAGCGTTTTTTATACATCTCGATAAGATTCATAAATAACCATTGCCTAGATCTTAGAAAAAGTAAATGGTTCCGCTCAAGATCAGATTTCGACTAGTTCCGCTCAAGATCATTTACCCTATATGCATTTTAGTGAGTAGTCAATATGAGCTGGAAAGATTCCTCGTTTTCTGCAGATTATAAGGAAATCTTTTCTCACTGTCATTTTACATAGCTTTCTTGTGTTACTCACATAGGTTTTGAATAAATTTGTTGTAGTTTTTCCATATGTTGAATCCATACAGGGGAAAAACCTTCCTTCTTTAAACGCCATTTTTAATTTAAGTATTGTATTTTGACTGGATTATTTTTAATTTTTGGGGATTGAACGGCTTCTTCAGTCAATTGTGGGAAATAAAAACGAGTGATTTTTACTATTGTCCAAACGTTTCCCAATCCTGGAAATGTGTCATATCTACACAAACACGAACACATTAAACTTCAGAACAGACGTAAACAACCTCAGTTCCACATACGCAAACATCTTACAATGTACAAACACACGAAAAACAAAAGCAAATGTTAGTAACACAGCAATAGCCAATCACGATCAAAACACCAACACACAAAATCCAAGTAGCCACTAGTAAACAAAGCGCTGCCGCAAAGTTTATCTAATGGTGAAGCGTTGCAGTTCAATTTTCGACGCAGTGAGTTAAAAAATAGGAAACATTCAATTTTTCAAACTAAATGTTCTATATAGCTTCCACAGATAAAATTCACACTACAATATTTAATCACAACAAAAATTAGACGAAAAACTAACCCGACAATTAGTGAGTACAAAATATGTTCACAAAACACAAAAAAAAATTTGACAATGTTACAACATTACAATAAATTTACAGTTACCCACTGAAGAAGGCCACAATAAATGGCCGAAACGTTTGGACAATAGTAAAAATCACTCGTTTTTATTTCCCACAATTGACTGAAGAAGCCGTTCAATCCCCAAAAAAAAAAAAATAAAAATAAAAAAGCTGTTTTCTTTGGTTAAATAAGTGTCTTTCATAACATGGCTATTATGCCCTTATCTCCCTTATGTTTTGAAAAATAGCTACGACATCGTTTAGTTCAAAATTCTTTTATTCAAAATATTTTTATTTACATTCAGAATCTGCTCTGAAATTCATGGTACATCGCAAAAAGGTAAATTTTGTGCCTTGTGTTATTGAAATAAAATGAATTCCTTGAAGGATAAAAGTTCTGGAAGATTACAAGATTGAGCTCCACGACATTTGCCTATACCAGGAATTAGAGCGTATTGTCCACTAATAGTGCTGACTAACCGCTACATGAACATTTTAATAGTCAATGAAAAGGAAGGAACTTCTTAACCCGTGCACCTAGTGCAAGGCTATTGCCCGCCCTGTGTTATTTTGTCCCATTCATTGCAAGAGCTTCTATCTATCAATGATCATTGATTTTCCTTGTTCTAACGCGCGTTCCATTCAAGCTATTCCGCAATGGGACAGCTGTTTGGGATTTTGCGGAACCTTTACGTGGTTTTCTTTGTGTCGCTGCTGCTTGAATCTGGCGGACTTAGCCACAGCACCTAATAAGCATGTAAGTTCTTATGGTGGAGCGATTTGCGTTGATCTAATTATAGCCCCCGGGGTAATGTTTGAATAAGTTGAACGACTACCGGGGCCACTTCTTCGTTCATGAACAGTCCACAAGCCATAATCATAATGTGTAATAGGTTGTGGTCCTAAAGATTATTGTTATAAAGCGTGTGGTTTGTTTACCGGTCGATAGGCCAAGTGGCGATTGGATATTTTTTCCCGCGTGATAATCAACAAGAAACAGCTGCTATCCTTTAATTACAGAATACACTAAATAGGTCGAAGTCGTAAAGTTTATGCTCACATTTTTAATAGCGTATACCGTTTACGTTTGAACTCAAATGTATTTCACTAAGTTGAGTTTATTTCTCAAATTGATTTCACAACGCACAATAAATCAGACAACAGATTATATCCATTTGTCAAATGGGTAATCAATTCATAGTCGTATGAAAAGCAACATTACAACAGGATCTGGTTTCGGTCACTTTTTAATCGATTTCCTCGTCATTAGACTATTTTCTTTCCTACAAATGACTAGAACGAGCTCCGAGACTCTGATTTGCTTTTTACTCGACGGGATAATCATACGGGCAAATATTGCAGCTGTGCGCAAGGGAATAAGAAATAATTATTATCAAACTTAATGAGGGGCAACACCTTCCCACGCTTTCTCATTACTAAGTACTGGTATTTCCCAGGAAAACGGACACAACTCACTACTACCGTTTGTAGCTGTCATCTGAGTGTCCTCAGAACACACCTACCCAATCCATGCCTTTGAACAGCTATTTTAACCTGACTGACCAGATTAGCGTAATGAAATACTATATGCAGCAGCTGCCAGAATTTATTTCCTTTATTTATCACCTCCCAGAGCGGGATATGTACGGACCTAGAATTCCTCACAAGGTAACCTGACCGGGTTTTGCTGAACCGGGTTGAAGTAAAAAGAATGTATCTACCAGTTATGTCACATTTATATCTGAAAGTGTCTTCATAGTCCTAGGTTTGTCGATCAGATGGTGACAAATATAGGGAAGTGTTTTTCTGCATGGAGTATAGTAAGAAATTGAAATAATTTTCATTTATCAAAATAATTTGTTTTTTTTTTCTAAAGGTTGATACGATCAAAATTTGGTCAAGGGAAAACTCGTGTAAATTGGTGAAATCGTTTGTTTAAAAAAAAAACAATTAAATTTCTTTTTGAAGTTGAATTAGTATAAAATTCAAGAAAAATATTCAGTTAGGCTTCCGCCTTTCCAAATCCGAATTGCCGGGCCTTACGCTCAACCCCTGCCATCAGATTTTGTACAGCCACCTTGTCCACATTCTTCGCCGTAGAAAGCCAGTTTGAACTGCTGCTCGTCCTTAGCAGTTTTTTGGTCTCCTTTAGGTTCCGCTTTACAATAGCCCAGTATTTCTCTATTGGGCGGAGCTCTGGCGTGTTGGGAGGGTTCTTGTCCTTGGGAACCACCTGCACGTTGTTGGCGGCGTACCACTCCATGGCCTTTTAACCGTAATGGCAAGATGCCAAATCCGGCCAAAACAGTACGGAACAACCGTGTTTCTTCAGGAAAGGTAGCAGACGTTTATTCAAACACTCTTTCACGTAAATTTCTTGGTTCACAGTCCCAGAAGCTATGAAAATGCTGCTTTTCAAGCCACAGGTACAGATGGCTTGCCAAACCAGATATTTCTTCGCGAACTTTGACAGTTTCATGTGCTTGAAAATATCTGCTACCTTTCCCCTTCCTTTTGCCATATAAAACTCCTGTCCCGGAAGCTGCTTGTAGTCGGCTTTGACGTAGGTTTCGTCGTCCATTACCACGCAGTCAAACTTCGTCAGCATAGTCGTGTACAGCCTCCGGGATTGCGCTTTGACCGTCGTATTTTGTTTATAATCGCGATTTGGAGTCACTACCTTCTTGTAAGTCGATAGCCCGGCTCGATGCACGGTTGTAGACGATACATCCAGCTTATTTGCGGCATCTCGGAGAGAGAGGTTAGGGTTTCGCTTGAAACTACCGGCAACACTCTTTGTCGTCTCAGCGGCTTCCGGTTTTCGATATTCCCCCCGATCCAGGCTTCCTGGCTGTCGAAAAACGTTCTCAAAACACTTTAATTACATTTGTAACGGATGATTTGGCAACTTCTAGTGATTTTGCAAGCTTTGCGTGCGTAGCTCGGATTTTCGCGACGAGCGAGCAAAATTTTGATACGCTGCTCTTCTTCCTTCGACGGCATTTTGAAAAATGAAGAGTGAATTCCAAAAGCAAAATAATGAAATCATTCTACACACACACACACATACACACACACACACACACACACACACACACACACACACACACACACACACACACACACACACACACACACACACACACACACACACACACACACACACACACACACACACACACACACACACACACACACACACACACACACACACACACACACACACACACACACAAACACACAAACACACAAACACACACACACACACACACACACACACACACACACACACACACACACACACACACACACACACACACACACACACACACACACACACACAGACAGACAGACACACACACACACACACACACACACACACACACACACACACACACACACACACACACACACACACACACACACACACACACACACACACACACACACACACACACACACACACACACACACACACACACACACACACACACACACACACACACACACAGCGTAGGCCGCTTTTCAAAAATGCGAAAAGAAACCTATACAAGGCAATTAAAGAGAGTAAAAAGGCATGTTTAAGGAAACTTTGTCTTGATGCCAATGACCGACCATGGGGCGATGCCTACAGGATAGTTATGGCAAAAAACAAAAGCGGTAGCACACCACCTGAAATGTGCCCCAACAAACTGAGGGAATTAACGAGAGAGCTGTTCCCTCATCATGATATCAATAGCTGGCCGCAAGTCCCGTACGACTGGGATACAAGCGAGGAGGAGTTAACATCGTTGGAAGAACTGCGCGACATCGCCAGATCCCTTCAACTGGAAAAGGCTCCGGGTCCAGATGGTATCCCGAATATTGCAGTTAAGGCCGCGATTATGGAATTTCCCGAAATGTTCCGATCGTCACTGCAAATTTTTATAGAGATAAGAATGTTTCCAGATATTTGGAAACGGCAGAAGCTGGTCCTGCTGCCCAAACCAGGAAAGCCATTGGGGAACCCATCGGCATACAGGCCACTATGCCTACTGGATACGGTTGGAAAGATTCTGGAAAAGGTGATCTTGAATCGCATCCAGCGGTACACCGAGGGCGAAGGCGGATTGTCCAACAATCAATTCGGCTTTCGAAAAGGGCGATGCACAGTCGACGCTATTCGAATTGTCATCGAAATGGCTGATAAAGCCAGACTCAAGAAGAGAAGAGGGAACCGTTTTTGTGCGGTAGTAACACTGGACGTGCGTAACGCCTTCAATAGTGTCAGCTGGGCAGCGATTGCTTCTTCGCTTATAAAAATGAGGAAACCGAAATATCTCTGCAAATTAGTGGAAAGCTATTTCCAGAACCGCAAGCTTCTATACATGACGAGCGAAGGATTTCAGGAAATGGATGTTATAGCTGGAGTACCGCAAGGGTCGATACTGGACCCGGTTCTGTGGAATATTACGTATGATGAGGTGCTGACATTGAGCCTGCCAGAGGGAGTAAAGTTGGTTGGTTTCGCGGACGACGTCGTGCTACTAGCGACAAGTTACTCTACAGAAATCGTCCAGCTAAGAGCTTCAGAGGCTGTAGATGCGGTAGAGAGCTGGATGCACTCCAAAAGTTTGCAGTTGGCTCACCACATAACCGAGATGGTCCTGATATCAAACCTGATTTCACCGCAAACAGGCAGGATTACAGTTGGATCATGCACTATCGAATCAAAGCGTGAGCTTAAATATTTGGGTGTGATGATTGACGACCGGCTCAGCTTTAAAAACCACGTTGAGTATGTGTGCAAGAAGGCGGCAACAGCAACGGCCGCACTCACGAGGATAATGGCGAACAACTCGGGGATCCGAAGTAGTCAGCGAAGGATAATTTCGAGTGTAGTTTCGTCAATCCTTCGATATGGAGGGGCGGCCTGGAAATCTGGTCTTAACATCCAGTGTAACCAGCAGAAGCTGAACAGTGTACAGAGGCGAATGAATTTGCGGGTCATCAGTGCATACCGCACCGTTTCGTCGGAGGCTGCATGCGTTGTAGCGGGAGTCATGCCCATCTCGGTTTTGTTGGTGGAGGACTCATATTGCTATGAAAATAGAGGCACGCCAAATGTGAGAACACGAGCCAGAGATAGCTCCATGGCCAACTGGCAGCAGCTGTGGGACAGCTCAGAAAGAGGAAGGTGGACCCATCGTTTGATCCCAAACATCAAAGAGTGGATGGAGAGAAAGCATGGCGAAGTGGATTTCTACATGACGCAATTCCTGACTGGTCATAGATGCTTCATGAAGTATCACCACAGGTTCGGACATGCGGCCTCGCCGGTCTGCCTAACATGCGGTGACGTGGACGAGACACCCGAACACGTGGTGTTCTGTTGTCCAAGATTTGAAGAGGAACGTGCCAACATATTCGCCGCCTGCGGACCAGAAACGACAGCGGACAACATGTTGCAGAAGATGTGTGATGACATCAACACATGGCAGGCAGTCAGTGATGGGCTCGCCCGGATTATGACTGCTTTGCAAAGGAGTTGGAGACTGACGCAAATTGCGATTGACGTAGGATAACTTAGGTAAACTTTACAAAGCTTAAAGAGTCCGAAGCTATGAAATGAACAACACAAAACAATCAGCGTAGCCGATGGGACCATAACGTGAAGATGATCTTGGGCGGTCAGGATGATATTTAATTTAAATATCAACTTCTTGGCGAGTGTTGCGAAAGTAGCGCTATGCGTGAATTAGACACCCCCTTACCGAAGTATTGCCTTAGGGCAGGTACCGGTTTGGGAATTAGTCTGACGCCCCAGGTGGAGTTTAGGGCATATGTATATACGGATGAGTATATAACGAGTTGACCCATTGTTCCCATGTAGACACGGCACTCGACGTGCATTGGGACCAATTCGTAAAATTCCTTCTTCGAATTTACCACCTTGGTAACCAAAAAAAAAAAAAACAACACACACACACACACACCTTCAAAATGAGGGATGTTCAGGTTTTTGAAATGCAAAATTGAAAGAAATATGTACGTCAAGTTGATATTGGCCAAATTTTGACAGTATCACCCTTTAGTTAAAAAGGTGCACCAATATTCGACTCGATAAAGATATCCGCCGCCATGTTTACGCGATATCAGTCAAGAAATTAAAAATCGTTTCCTACCTGAAGGCGTACCACCTATAGGGATGTAGAAAAGTGTATTTTGAAAAGCAATGTTTTCGATAAGTTGAGAAATAATAAATTATTTTTTGCCAGAGAATGGTTGGTTTTAAAAAATACAATGAACATGTAATCAAACATTTGATTTTCCAAATATTACATTTCGTATAATCTTTGTTCTTTTCTCACAACCCTTTCCATATGATGCGTTCTATCCACTTGTTTTGGCGTTCTACCCCGTGGTTTGTTTTCTAGCTGTTTAAGTTTTTTACGAAAATATAGTCAAAATCGTGTTCATATCATATTTTTTCTTGATGATAATACGTTAATATGATCCCTGAATCATCGTTAACTTTCAATTTGGTTTTTAGATGATTGGTATCGCTGTAAATAGCGTTCATGCTTAACTGGTGCGTCTTGTACAGTTTTCCCCTACTCAATTTGGGTTTGTAGGGGTAAAGGGACAAACGATTGTCTTGCTCTGCTGTCTTCAGAGTTACAAATAGCGTATGCAAAACGTGAGCAAATGGCTTCGGTATTTCTAGACATAAAGGAAGCTTTTGATGCAGTCTCAATAGAGATTTTGTCAGAAAAATTGCACTCCCGGAGTCTGCCTCCTCTATTAAACAACATCTAATACAGTTTGCTTTGTGAGAAACACCTTAACTTTGCGCAAGGAGATATTGCAATAAGAAGGACTTCATACATGGGCCTACCTCAGGGTTCAGGTTTGAGTCCTCTTTTGTATAACTTCTACGTAAATGACATCGACAGTTGTATTTCTGAAGGCTGCACGCTGAGAAAACTTGCATACGACAGTGTAGTTTCTTTAACAGGATCTACAGAGTCTAATCTGCACAGGCCTCTTTAGACAAATTGTCTTCCTGGACTTTGGGGCTTGGGATTGAGTTTTCTCCATTGAAAACGGAGATGGTTGTTTTCTTTAAGAAACATAGACCTGCTCAACCTAAGCTTCATCTCCTAGGCAGAACAATCACTCAATCGAGGTTTTTTAAGTATCTTGGGGTTTGGTTTGATTCCAAGTGCACCTGGCGAGCTCACATTGAGTATCTGAAAGGAAAATTGTACTGGATTTTCTTATCAATGGCTACATATGGCAAGAGTAAAAGGGCCTCAAAATTAGCTCCGCACAAGTAAAAGGCTGGCCACAACAAGATAATTTAGGAACTTCATTTCGCATGTATTTAGTGGATCATAGCAAAGGAAAAACTCACATGTTCGGTCATCATTTGACGCACGCCGCACTAGGTGTTCTGCTTCTTTTTGACGGTTTCACTTCTTCCACGCCATTATCCTTCCACCGCTGGGTTGTTGTTTGGGATAGTGTGTTGATGTTTACGAACATCCAAAACCTGCTGGTGTTTCACTGACTAGGGCAAGATGATTAGCGCCGGCTGACGCTGCGGTGCCTGCATGAAATCGTCATCATGACTGGCAAACCGTCGATGGTCGGTTGTCGCTTCGAAGCACACCACGCAAGTGTCTGAACACCGGACTTCCGCCCCGTATGCGACACTCGCTTGCTGCCTTTTTCTCGCTAGTTGAATTTCGACGCGATGTTGAGACAAGATACTTTGTTCTTTCACCAGCAGCCACAGTGGTACGGTTGTTGAGTAGTTCTGTAGATCTGGTACCGCTTCAGCAATGTTTGCTGTTTCCGGAGGACTGGTTGACCACGCCGATCCGTTCGAGTTCCGGTTCTGGTCCAACTTATGCCGTGTTTTGCACCACCAACTTAATCCGCGACCGAGAAAGCGCGAGTCACGCCACTATTTTTCCATTTTTTCCTCCACTGAGCTAAATTTCATTTTCATTTTCTTAAATTTTCCTTTTGACATGTATGTCGAACGAGGGGTTTCACGAACTTATTGGAAACCGCCCACACTGAGGCTAAAAGTGTGGTAGGTGCTTTTGCTGATCGAAGTTCATACTTAAATACATGCATCATAATAAATAACGGTTACAAAATGTCAGCAAAGAATTAATTTTCTCTGATCAATTACCGGCACCTGGTGGGGAGCCCATCCAGTAGATCTAATAAAACTCTATAGAACAACTATTCTCTCGGTAATGGAGTACGGCAGTTTCTGTTTCCGATCAGCTGCCATAACACACCTCATCAAACTCGAGCGTATTAAATACCGTTGTTTACGAATAGCACTGGGTTGTATGCCCTCAACGCACACAATGAGTCTCGAAGTTTTGGCAGGCGTACTCCCACTGTGAGATCACTTTTACTCATTATCTCTCCGGTTCCTCATCAGGTGTGAGGTCATGAACTCATTGGTGATTTGCAAAATTCGAAAAGCTACTGGAGCATAATCTTCAAACAAGATATATGACTATATATCATGAATTCATGTCTATGCAGGTTAATCCTTCGTCGTTCTCTCCCGTTCGTGTTTTTCGCTCTGACTACGACTCTTACTCTGTTCAGTTTGATTTGTCCATGCAGCAGATAATCCGTAGAATACCGGAACAACATCGTTGTCTTATTGTTCCTAGGCTTTTTGATGCAAAGTATGGACACTAGACCGCTGCAAGCTTTGTATGGAAACTTCAAATTCTTAAATTTTTACACCTCCCATAACTTTTTTTGGTTGTTTTTGCTGCCAGAAATAGCAATAATTTTTTTTTAAGCGATCCATCCAGTCCTGAATTAGCGCAACGAGTTTTAATTTTGTATGGAAATTTGTATGGGAAAACAAAATTTTTCATTCAAAAATCGCCAGAGATTTTCTGAAAGTTCCAAAAAATATAACTTTGGATGAAAAATGTTTCTTGATTCTTGCAGTACATTTCTTGCCAACAAAGCACAAACCTAAATTGTACCCCAGAAAATATATTCAATGTTATATAAAATTTTTGTTTTTAAAATTCATTATTTTAATTATATCGTTTTTGACTGCTTGTTTGAAAGCTGTGTAACAGTAGAATGGAAATAAAAAATCTCAAAAAACTGGTTTCCATTGCCAGAGAATTTATTGATTAATATAACCTTTAGCATAACGTTTCATGAAATTATTAACAGCTCTAGCAAGCAAAGTCTGCCATTTTTGAATACTTTTCAATGGATTCAGATTTTTTTATTTTTAAATTGTTATAACTTTTTCCATGAAATTCTTAGCTGTTTGTCATGTAAGCAAAAAATGAAGCTTAAGAATAGTCAAAACCAAAAATTAAAGACCGACTTCATTTCAAGCTTATTTGAGTTTTCTGGATGATCTAATGTGTAAAAATTTCTTCTTCCATACAAATTTCCATACAAAATTGAAACGCGTTGCGCTAACTCAGGAATCAACCAAATCATCTCAAATTTTACACTGATGCTTGGTGACCCAAAAGGCATCGAAAAAACATATGGGAGCAAAAAGTCATTTTTTGCAGCGGTCTAATGGACACGTCGATGCTGATAAAATGTACTTTACTGATGGATCCCTGATAGACGAATGTACCGGGTTTGGAGTTTTCAACCAAAATTTTAGTGCCTCTTACAGTCTTCAATCTCCATGCTCAGTATACATCGCTTAATTGGCAGCTATTCATTGGGCACTTGACTGTATAGTGACACGTCCCGTTGAACACTACTAGTATATTGTAACGGATAGTCTTCGCTCATAATTCGCACATTTTTCTATACCGGGTAATGAGTGGGGCAGACTCTCTTGCAAAGGTGGATGCGGTTGAAGGCAACACTTATCAGCGTCAAATGGCCTACAACGAACTCTTCTTTTTGGTCCGGAGAAATGCTATTGTCAACTGGCAGCGCAAATGGAACGAAGATGAGTTGGGTCGGTGGCTTCACTCGGTAAGCCTTAAACCCTCGTTCAATAGAGTCGGAATTTTATTCAAACATTTTCCCATCTCATGCCCAATCATTGTTCCTTAGACGCGTTACTCTTTCATGTAAATCTCGTAAGCAGCAATTTGTGTGGTTGTGGCCAGGGTTACCATGATGTCGAGCATTCTTGTATCGCCATAGCGAACTTAACACGTTGACGGACAGTAGAAACAAGTGAAATTCGAAAATTGACACTAAAACATGCATTCTTGAATTGCGACGAATCAGAGGGATACGACGGAGGAGGGTACACCCACCCTACTAATTTTTTTTTTCGAAAACATGACACTAGGCTTCTACTTGTACGCTGGTAAATGCACATTTGTGCTGCTACAGCCGCAGTGTCTAAAAACGACCGTTTCGTATTGGACGGCTATTGCCGACATGTCACATAGTGAACTTGAACTTGACGGCTATAGACGCAACTGTCCGTCAACGTGTTAATAAACTCCCTTCAGGTCCGAGAGAAACCACCTAACGTTCCAGTGAGGGATGTGTTGACTGCAGAGCGTAAAAAAGTCACCGTCGTCAGTCAAAAAACTGTGACTATGAAAAAATTAAAGCAGTCGCAGACGCCTTCAAATGAGTAATCAAGCAAACAAACTTTCCTCAACCTTCAATGAAGCGTCAAAAAAATCATAGTCGCCTTCAGTCCGTCGTCGTCTTTTCGACTGTGACGGGCTATTGTTTAGACATACAATGGAATGGAAACGTTTTCAACTAAGTTTCCTTTTTTGGAGATCAGTCCAGGGTAGTCAAGGCCCGGGATAAAATCGAACGAAACATCAACTATCTCGACCGAGCAGAACTCCTTAGGGACTAAAAAGGACAAATCGACCTTGCGGCTGTACAATCCTTCTTTTATTTTGTGCTTTTTATTTAGCCTTTCAAAATGTTTAGTAGTATTATTTAAATCTGAATTTCATTTATCCTCGACACTGCATGGCAATTAGTCCAACAAGCAATCCATATACTCGAATTTTTTTTCGAATCATACACAAATGCTTTCAACCGACGCCGTCATCTTGCTTGACGACCGTCGTTTGAAAAATAACATTCGTCACGCGAACAGAAATCCATGACGGTAGTCAAACTTTTCCAGTCCCTTGAAGCATGACTGGTAGTCAAATGAGATCTGAAACATGATGGTGAAGGAAAATCAGCAACCACGTCAACTATGATGTTTTTAAAAATTTATGCTCTGAGTTCATAGTACATGGAAAATAACAGGTAGGCCATTGCGTTTCTATGTGGTTAATCTATAGGTGGGGACAATCAAAAACCTTAGTATTAGTTTGTTGTATCCATACAGTTGTTTATGAACGATTGTGACGTAACGCGACGCCATCACGGAGTCCAGTCATGGTTGCCACATGTACAGATTTATCTAGACAGGTACAGATTTTTGAGCTCATTTTTGGTACAGAATCTGTACGTACAGATGACAGATTTTCAAAATTTGGTACAGATTTGTACAGATTTTTCACTTTTAAAAACTGAAAAATAGTTTCTATATTTTGTCTCATCCAGTTTATTGAAAACTTTATAGAAAATAAGTCAAAAGTTAGCCTTTATTTTTCTGACGATAGGAGTTCCTTACTGGAAAGTACACGATGGAACAATTAGATTTCCAAATTTTCTACATATAATCAAATATCTGATTATAATCCCCCACTTGTCAGCAGTTGTGGGGCGCATTTTCTCGCAAGTAAATGCCAATTAAATTAAAAGTTCGTAATCGTCTGAGTGTTGACACATTGGACGCTATCCTTAGGGCGAGAAGTTAGTATACAAAAGTAAGTAAAGATCGAAAAATGTCATATTAAATATAACGCTCATGAATCGTTTTAATAAAATTATATATAAACATCATGAACATTAGGAAGTGTTTGCTATGAAAAATATTTTTCAATTTAAGCTTTTTTAAAAGAGAGAAATTAAAATGATTAAATGAGTTTCACCAAAAATTGTTTAACTAAAAAACTGTACTATGTGCAATAAAGTATCTATCTTTATTAGGATTAAAATTAAGGAAACAAAATCTTCACATATCAACACATTGAATGCAGAACTTTGTTTTCTTCGGTACAGATTTTGGTACAGATTTTTGAGTTTTCGGTACAGATGAAAAAGATTTTTTCGATGAGTGGTACAGATTTGGATGTGGTAACACTGAGTCCAATATTAGGCGTCCAAATGTAGCAATAGAAACTTATTAGGAGAAAGGTTTGGGACCCAAATAAGTTTGTTTATTATTGAGTACTCGTAGCGCGCAGTACTGGGCGTCAGGAAGAAAAAGCGTAAATAAAAGGGTGCTTTGATTGTGATTTTTTAAATAACATGGAACCAAAGATATTATATTCTATCAAGATACCCGGCTGAATAGTTTTTCGAACAAGTAGTCTGGGACATCGACACGTTTGTTTACGGTGCTGCTACTCAGCGAAAAAGTCTTCAAACTTTCGACTTGTATTCAAGCTTGCAAACACATACAAGTTTTGCATCTGGCCGACGAAATCACATAATCATTAAAAATGAAAATCCATGAAAATGAAAATCCATCACAGGCTAACTTTTCTGGGTTAAGTGTTTTTTATTTCTTCCACAGAAGTCATTTTTCGACTTCTCTTGAGAAGTAGAGATGTGGTTGATTTTTAACCGCAAAGAATCGTTGCGGAGAAGTTGTGAAATGGTTATTCTTGAACTAAAATTTAAAGATATGTTTCTCGTTATCTCAGAAAGATATGAAAAATGCAATAAATAAAAACACAAATTTTATAATGAATAATTTTTATTATAGATTTATTTCAACTTGGAAATCATGAAAAAGTAGTACATCCCGGAAGTGGGATCAAGAAAATCTTCATTCACACGCGGCATTCATCCGATGATTCAACTACCACACGCGGTTGCAGTTATATGTATATGTTGTCTGTATGATACAGAACATACAGCTTCTTATTGCGTATCAATTCCTTCAGACATCAGACGTTGTCGCAAATTTTCATAAAAAGTTTGCCAGGGATGGCAAGTAGGGTCAAACAATTGATGGCATCAGCTACAGCCACATCGATTAAGGGATTTATGACATCCTTTTAGGGATGAGGGGGCTCAAAACTTTGGGTAGCGGTTTCTGGATATCCATCACAGGCTGGGTGGAAAATTTGTTGCGAAGTATTTCTCTGTATTATTCTTCTTAAAATTGGTTTGAAAATATCAAATTATAATGTGAGAAAGCCCACGTGAAAAGCTACATATACCTGCCAGTTCTAACGTCTGGGTTCCGGTCCATCCGCCTTTAAGTTTGTTTTTTTCCGCCTCACATACAGAAGGAGCAGCAGCTGACACTATCTCTGATAACGAACGAAAAAAATCTACTCCACCAGATGTAAACAAAAACGTCAACGCATGCTGTTAAGATTTTCGATTTTAAGGTTAAAGCATTATTCGTCAATAATTTTTTGGCGCTAGTGTTTTGTCCCTAAAATTTCTCAGAAGCTGATAGTACCTGATGGAACGTTGCATTTCGTCGATGAATGGCGACTACAACGTCGAGACGCTCATGAATGTTTGTGACGTAGCAATCAAAACATTGAAAAATGTGGTTCTCACACTCGTGCAAGGGTAGTCTTGTCCCCACCTATAGATAAACCACATGGATTGCGCTTAACCTCACTACAAAGCTCCGTGTATGTACACAGCATGCTTGCATACCAACAAAAATAGTTATGAAAATTTGGCAGATTTGTATAGAATGGCAATCTAAATTATTAATTGCTCCGTCGATAGCCATTCAATTCTTTTGAAAAGGGCTTCAGATTAAAGATTGTTTCTTCAGGCTCATCGTAAACTATTTTTTGCATTGGATTTTCTAATCTGAACCATAAATAATGAGCATTCAAAAAAAAATCGTCGCCGTCCCTCATTTTTGAGAGCAAGCAATGTAATATTTTCATCTGTCCGTTTTAACAATTTGATAAATGATCCAAAATTCTCCATATTTCTGTGATATAAAGTCAATTTGTTAGAATTATTATTCAAATCGCTCAAGAAAAAGGCAACACAATGCGGAAATTTCACCAAATTTTATTTTTAAATCGACAAAAAGCCCGTTGCATATAAGTTTTTGCGGTTTTGAAAATCCAAACATTGTTTTATACATTAAAACGCATCAGTGCATATTTTTCTCATAATTTTAATGCTTATCAATTTTGAGAAAACTGTCATTTTCTAATACATTTCATACATATGCCAGTTTTTCCATAACTATTTTTCGGGGCCTCTTACCAATACGTTGAAAGAGAGCGGAATAGCCTACCTTGTATATTTCAAAGTACTATGGCTCTGGTTGACTGTGGTGGACCTAGATTACATGTTAAAATTATACCTTTACTTTAATCTCTAGATCTTCGTGTATAAATTCGACTTCCCTTTTTCTTTATTCTTGTTTCTTCAACAATACATGTTAATGAATTGTAAATACAAAAACAAGGGTTTGGCTCTTTAAAACCTTCGGTATGAGCCGTATCAAATAAACAAAGTAAAAAAAAAATGTAGCCATAAGTTGGCGAATTTTTTAAAAATAATGGTATGGGCCATCTTACCCCGCTGCTGTTGCGTCTTGTACAGGTATCCCCTACTTAGTACGCCAACTAGGTTTCGGGTTGCCAAAGTAAACAAACAAACTTTCAAGGGCTACCATGATGGAAAATTTTGGTTGTTCAAAAAATGAAGCAGCGCTTTCTGGTGGTGACATTGTCTAGCCCTTAAGCAGTTTTGCGAAGAATGAAAATAGAATGTTCTGTATGTTTGTCTGTGATTCTACTGTCACGTCACTCCTACCAATAAATAATACAGATGAACCTGAAAGCGGATAGAAACGCTAGGTAATTACCACAGTAAATGAACTTCTTGTCGCAGTGGGCTCTCCACTGCAAAAAAAAAATGTTTTTCAGAGATTTTGAAACGAAATCCTTAAAACTTGTAGCGTTATTCTTCAATTTTCTTATCTCTTAGTTCATTTCCAATAGCTGTAGAGCTTTTTCGTCATTTGAAGTATTTTGATGGATAAAATTCACTTGAATCATTGCATTAACTAAACACATTTCCAGATAAAGTAATTCCTGGTCGCTCGACCGATTGCACATTGCATCATAAGACTGGAACTTGAACCGACCTTAAGGCCGTAACAGCCTATTCCGCAATAGCAAAAACAACCATGATACCTGCGCTAGCTAAAGTTGGACGGACAGGTCATACCGACTAACTGGCGCACACACAGTACAGTTTTGTTGGAACCGTGAACAAATAAATAAAAGTAAGAGTACTGAAACTGGTACTGGTTCATTGCTAAGTGGGCATGATTAATTCGTTACGTTGCGCCTGGAGAGTAATCTGGGGTAAGATCACGGATCGAGTAATGTCAAGGTTGCTCCGCCGCCGTTCGAGGTACCTACATTTCGTAATCGCTTTTGTCTTGTTACGGCGAAAGATTAACGACCGATTGTGGGGGTGGATTTGTGGACATTTCATTTATCATAAACGGTCCTGTTTGGAGAATGTGCGTCAATGAATGTTTGCCATATTTTCAAACTCATATTTTGGATGCAATCGTTAGAATTGTATTCTGAACTGAGAAAATACTCAATGAATTTATTAGAATTATTTAAGAGGATAAACTTGAACCTAAAACAAAAATTTTCATTGATATTCAGTCACGTGCTTGACATAAACCTATTATTTCAAATGGACGCTGAATTGTTGCTTTAGGTTTAACAATCAATACGTGACATTGTCGATCGATATCTTTTCCAATCAATCAAATGCCATGCAGCTCTTGACTAAATAATCTAGATGGGTTGATCCGTTCGTGGAAATAAGAACGTCACCCCCACGGCCCAATTCGCACGAATTAACTAGTGTAAGTACTAAGTATATGTACCTACCAACAGTATAACAGATCTTAAGCAAAAGGCTCTGATTCATGCGAGTCATACCACAAGACAGCGATGACGATGGTGCAGGGTTCATTCATTTCCTTGAGCTGCTTCAGTGAGGACTTTGTTTGCGGCCGTCTTTCCGCATTTCAAGTGCACGGTCAACTTGTGTAAATGTAACAGAAATCGAGAAAACCCGGTTGTCGTCCAACGAAGCAACGAACGAGATGCTGCTCTAGATGAATTAGCTAGGTCAGGTTCGCGGAAAAAAGGTACAAGCCAATAATGCATTACAGTGCAGCGATGGAATGAGACTCGTTCAGAAAACAGAAAACATATCATATCATGGCGGTGTGACTTGCATGAAAAATATCTGTATTCAAGGAAACTAGACTGGTCGTGAAAAGGATAACTTGTACAGATGAAGTTCGGAAAATTATTCTAAATGTTCATTGACAGCAAGTTATGAATAGCATTATTAGTGAACGATGTCACAGGAGCAATTATTATTAACTAGGCTACTTAGCACTGATTATTGAAAAAAATTGCAAAATTTTTAATGATCGACTCTTCAGGTGATGAAGCGTCTGCGAAATAAATAATAATTTAATAATTCAAACTGCACCATTCTTAAAAAAATCTGTATCGAACAACAAATTATTTCCTCTACGTTGTTAATGAGAAGTGTTGTTTGAAGGTTTTCATGTTAATAAGTGGCGTCGCTAGCAGGACTCCAATGATTTGACAAGGACATTTTTTGCTTCCACACTTTTATTAAAACAAAAATGTACAAGTTTTTTTTGAGAAAAAAAAATTTCTCAAAACTTCAACTTGTTCACTTTTTCAGTGGCATTCTTAGCAGAGTAGGAAGAGCTCTAGACTTAATAATCAATACAAATATGAATCTTGATAGTGGCGTGCGTTGCAGCCTATTTGAAATTCAGTGATACCGTGATTCAAAATTCTTTTATTGCCTTCAAATGACAAAAATGACAAAAATGACAAAAAAGACAAAAATGACACAAATGACAAAAATGACAAAAATGACAAAAATGACAAAAATGACAAAAATGACAAAAATGACAAAAATGACAAAAATGACAAAAATGACAAAAATGACAAAAATGACAAAAATGACAAAAATGACAAAAATGACAAAAATGACAAAAATGACAAAAATGACAAAAATGACAAAAATGACAAAAATGACAAAAATGACAAAAATGACAAAAATGACAAAAATGACAAAAATGACAAAAATGACAAAAATGACAAAAATGACAAAAATGACAAAAATGACAAAAATGACAAAAATGACAAAAATGACAAAAATGACAAAAATGACAAAAATGACAAAAATGACAAAAATGACAAAAATGACAAAAATGACAAAAATGACAAAAATGACAAAAATGACAAAAATGACAAAAATGACAAAAATGACAAAAATGACAAAAATGACAAAAATGACAAAAATGACAAAAATGACAAAAATGACAAAAATGACAAAAATGACAAAAATGACAAAAATGACAAAAATGACAAAAATGACAAAAATGACAAAAATGACAAAAATGACAAAAATGACAAAAATGACAAAAATGACAAAAATGACAAAAATGACAAAAATGACAAAAATGACAAAAATGACAAAAATGACAAAAATGACAAAAATGACAAAAATGACAAAAATGACAAAAATGACAAAAATGACAAAAATGACAAAAATGACAAAAATGATAAAAATGACAAAAATGACAAAAATGACAAAAATGACAAAAATGACAAAAATGACAAAAATGACAAAAATGACAAAAATGACAAAAATGACAAAAATGACAAAAATGACAAAAATGACAAAAATGACAAAAATGACAAAAATGACAAAAATGACAAAAATGACAAAAATGACAAAAATGACAAAAATGACAAAAACGACAAAAATGACAAAAATGACAAAAATGACAAAAATGACAAAAATGACAAAAATGACAAAAATGACAAAAATGACAAAAATGACAAAAATGACAAAAATGACAAAAATGACAAAAATGACAAAAATGACAAAAATGACAAAAATGACAAAAATGACAAAAATGACAAAAATGACAAAAATGACAAAAATGACAAAAATGACAAAAATGACAAAAATGACAAAAATGACAAAAATGACAAAAATGACAAAAATGACAAAAATGACAAAAATGACAAAAATGACAAAAATGACAAAAACGACAAAAATGACAAAAATGACAAAAATGACAAAAATGACAAAAATGAACAAAATGAACAAAATGAACAAAATGAACAAAATGAACAAAATTAACAAAATGAACAAAATGAACAAAATGAACAAAATGAACAAAATGAACAAAATGAACAAAATTAACAAAATGCACAAAATGAACAAAATGAACAAAATTAACAAAATGAACAAAATGAACAAAATGAACTAAATATGAACAAAATGAACAAAATGAACAAAATGAACAAAATGAACAAAATGAACAAAATGAACAAAATGAACAAAATGAACAAAATGAACAAAATGAACAAAATTAAAAAAATGAACAAAATGAACAAAATGAACAAAATGAACAAAATGAACAAAATGAACAAAATGAACAAAATGAACAAAATGAACAAAATGAACAAAATGAACAAAATGAACAAAATGAACAAAATGAACAAAATGAACAAAATGAACAAAATGAACAAAATGAACAAAATGAACAAATTTTCAAAATTGTCAAAATTGTCAATATTGTCAAATTGTCAAAATTGTCAAAATTGTCAAAATTGTCAAAATTGTCAAAATTGTCAAAATTGTCAAAATTGTCAAAATTGTCAAAATTGTCAAAATTGTCAAAATTGTCAAAATTGTCAAAATTGTCAAAATTGTCAAAATTGACAAAATTGTCAAAATTGTCAAAATTGTCAAAATTGTCAAAATTGTCAAAATTGTCAAAATTGACAAAATTGTCAAAATTGTCAAAATTGTCAAAATTGTCAAAATTGTCAAAATTGTCAAAATTGTCAAAATTGTCAAAATTGTCAAAATTGTCAAAATTGTCAAAATTGTCAAAATTGTCAAAATTGTCAAAATTGTCAAAATTGTCAAAATTGTAAAAATTGTAAAAATTGTCAAAATTGTCAAAATTGTCAAAATTGTCAAAATTGTCAAAAATTGTCAAAATTGTCAAAATTGTCAAAATTGTCAAAATTGTCAAAATTGTCAAAATTGTCAAAATTGTCAAAATTGTCAAAATTGCCAAAATTGTCACAATTGTCAAAATTGTCAAAATTGTCGAATTTGTCAAAATTGTCAAAATTGTCAAAATTGTCAAAATTGTCAAAATTGTCAAAATAGTCAAAATTGTCAAAATTGTCAAAATTGTCAAAATTGTCAAAATTGTCAAAATTGTCAAAATTGTCAAAATTGTCAAAATTGTCAAAATTGTCAAAATTGTCAAAATTGTCAAAATTGTCAAAATTGTCAAAATTGTCAAAATTGTCAAAATGGTCAAAATTGTCAAAATTGTCAAAATTGTCAAAATTGTCAAAATTGTCAAAATTGTCAAAATTGTCAAAATTTTCAAAATTGTCAAAATTGTCTAAATTGTCGAAATTATCAGGATTGTCAAAATTGTCAAAGTTGTCAAAATTTTTAAAATTGTCAGAATTGTCAAATTTGTCAAATTTGTCAAATTTGTCAAATTTGTCATAATTGTCAAAATATTTAAAATTGTCAAAATTGTCAAAATGTCAAAATTGTCAAAATTGTCAAAATTGTCAAAATTGTCAAAATTGTCAAAATTGTCAAAATTGTCAAAATTGTCAAAATTGTCAAAATTGTCAAAATTGTCAAAATTGTCAAAATTGTCAAAATTGTCAAAATTGTCAAAATTGTCAAAATTGTCAAAATTGTCAAAATTGTCAAAATTGTCAAAATTGTCAAAATTGTCAAAATTGTCAAAATTGTCAAAATTGTCAAAATTGTCAAAATTGTCAAAATTGTCAAAATTGTCAAAATTGTCAAAATTGTCAAAATTGTCAAAATTGTCAAAATTGTCAAAATTGTCAAAATTGTCAAAATTGTCAAAATTGTCAAAATTGTCAAAATTGTCAAAATTGTCAAAATTGTCAAAATTATTGTCAAAATTGTCAAAATTGTCAAAATTGAGAAAATTGTCAAAAATTGTGAAAATTGTCAAAATGATCAAGTTTGTCAAAATTGTGAAAATTTTCAAAAATGTTCAAAAGGTCACAAATCATAAAAATTTCTTAGATTTATGTATTTTAAAGCTATTGTTCTTAAACTATTGTATTATTTATGTATTTTAAAGCTATTGTTCTAAAATTATTGTATTACTTTTAATGCAATGGTATAACCTTTTTTTTCGAGAATATAATTGATTTGTTATGTTCCGATGTATGAGTAGTGTAAATTATTTAATTTGAAATTACAAGTCAATAGCACGAATGAATTGAGATTTGAAATCATAAGCAATGGGTCTATATGTCTCCAAATTTTTGATTGAATATTTTTTAGAGAGAGTGTTCATGCTCAAGAACAAATGTTCTGCATCAACATAAATCATTAACAGCTAGACGTGGTCTTGTGGTAGCGTGTTCAACATAAATCATTTTCCATGAGACACTTTGATTGAATGCTACTCGTAGTGAAATAGGTATCATATTGTTATTTTTAATTGATTAGGTGTAACCCAGCATATGGTGTTGGTTAAATCAGTTGTTTGTCGTTCATCAACCCTATTGTTGTTTATTGGGGCAATTTAATCTTTTATTTAGATCAAAAATGGCTATAAGCGGGCTGGATTATGATTGCGTTAGCCCAAGTGTTGCAAATGGACCCTAGAACATATGTTTACGAATACGACCTACACGTTTCTTTGCTACGAAAGTCATTCAAGAAGTGGCCTGACCTATGCTGACAATCCCAGGGCTATCAATTATATCGACGCGCTGAAACGGCCACATGGGATCGGAAATTTGACGAGGCATGGCTCCTGAGCCCATGAAGTGTCTGATTTGCACCTTCGGGGTTCTCAGATCATAAACAATATTCATCGATACCTTTTCGAGAGCCCCTTTTCATCATCGCGCCCTGATCTATGGCACTGATTGTCTCCTCTGGAAGTGCCTTCCAGGTGATGATTTATATCGGCTGTTATAAAATATTTTAAACCTCACTCCATTTAATGGATTTCTCTGATCGCATGCGGTAAAACAAAGTTCTACGTTCTGACGCTGATTCTGGAGTGAGAAATTACCGACCCTTGATGCCGGATTAATTTGTTTGAAGTACCCTACAGGAATCTTTAACACTGCAACATTGTTATTGAGGGGAAATAATATAACAATGTTTGGTGTTCTCTCATAAAGTGGCTTCGTCATGAAAGAACAGTCTCGAGTTAAATTGTTGATTTCTCCTTCATAGTCTATTTGTATGCTAAGTGTAACCTAAAAGATAATCATAATTTTAGAATCTTACAAGTTCAGGATGCGTTTCAATTTCAGGTAATCAATACATCAAAATATTAAACATCATTTAATTGAACACACCAGATATTTTGAAAGTCACTTAAGGTCTCGACATGTTCAAGAGCAATGTGTTTAAAAATAAATGGTAGAATTCGCTAACCCTGACATTGAAAAATTTGACTATAAGTCCTAGCCTCCAAGGGATTTATCTTTACATCTCAAATTTTCAAGTCATCCGTTGCCTTCATCTTCATCCAACATACTACAAGTTTTGACGACGTTACTGGAAATGATTAGCTCAATCAACGATCGATACAGATGTGATTGCTACAACAATACCCCAAACGCCTTCACCAATCGGCGACGTACTAAATACCTTTGTCACTAAACCGATGTAATCACTTCGGAAATCGCCTCGAGTGGTTGGATTTAATTGAGATGACTACAAACCCCTTGAGCGTCGTCAGTCGTCAGCCCAGACTCGGATCCGAAAAGATCGTGAATGCGTACGAGTGAAACTAAAAGCGCCCTTCCTTCCCCTAACTTTATTTGATCTCTATATAGGTTGTTCGATCGACTGCCCGATGATTGGAAACCACGTGTTCATACCGGCGTTCATCCGTATCTCCTGAACCTATTTGTTAAGTTTTTTCTTCTCTTATAAATAAAAAAGTGGCGATTGTAGGCTATAAGCTAATGACCTTGACTAACAATTGGAACTACTACCAGATTGTCTGCTGATCAACGGTGTACCCTTCATTAACGGACAATTAAGTCAAGGTACAGGAGCTCCGAATTGACGACAGATGGACGTGTGTAATTTAAGTTTGCCGTCCTGAATGGGATTTATAGACTGTTCTAAAATTATGAATACACTTACTTTCTGAAATAAAATAATCAATGATTTCTTTTAAAACACTTTATTCTCAAACATACAGCAAAAAAGTGTTTTCTTTCAATTTATAATTCACTAGCTGATCCTGTATGAGCTTCGTTTCGCAATCAATTATAAAAACGTTATATAATAAGACGACGTTTTTTAAACAAAGAGAAATATTCCTGAATACCTGAACTAATATTACTGAATAAATAAAACCTTTTCAGTAAGATAATTCATATTAAAAAGTTCGAAAACCACTCTCATTAACAACGTATCTGTTTTTTTCCAAAACCAGTTCGTAAGTTTACCCATAAAATTACCACAAAAATGTCACGAAAACTGTTACTGGTTCATGAGAATAACTACCGTGAAGGCACCAATGGCCGCGCATTTAAGCTATGATGAATGTTCTCTGTGCCTTACAAAAATCGTTTTTTGTGCGATTCTGAAAAGAAAGGCACTGACACGTAGTAAAATTTACGTACTTTAAGGGAAAAAATTAAAAACGAGAGATTTTTCATTGTAACGTCACAAAAACCGCGAATTTGTAAAAAGTGTTGGTGTACCAAAGGCCGCGCACGCTTATGTTGCTTGTTCCAATCGCCGCGCACGTCTTAATTAGGGTTTAAACAGTAAATAAGGTATCCAAACAGTTTAAAATGTTTTTTATATGGCTCTCAGGCTCATTGCAAATATTCTCAGGTAAGGATTTTCAAGATTTACACATCAAACACCGATTTGTTTCCATTGTTTTGTGAAACTAGTCTGGTGCAAAATTAGTATGAGGCGCCATTTTTACAAAGCATTATTTGGCCGGCAGATATATTGGAACAATGTTTTCGGTCGCGATTTCGATTAAACATCACAGATTCGGCGAGCTGTCTGAAAATCCACGAGGAAACTGACCAACTAAAACTATACAGATCCGAATTGCTATCTAACCTCAAATTTCCAACATTTTGTAGCAATTTTCATTAGATGATCGTTCCTTCGGTTATATGATGGAAAACATTGATTGGAAAACTTGCCTGTGAATTTTATGCAACCTTTGAGAACTTCCGAAGAACTTATCTATGTTTAACTGCTGATAAATACTAGAAGACTTTCCGTGCGCGGCGATAGAAACATTCAAAAATCAAGTGTTCTTATCTAAGTTTGTGGCATATCGGCGAATTGAAAATCTAATTGGAGAGCAATTAAGACAGATATGAAAATTGATAGGTGGAAAGGTGGACCGGGCCCGGTCGAACGCAACCCCATGTGTTCGACCCATCTGAGCTGGTTGTGGGTAGCAATGTGGCTTCTTCGTCACTTACTACAAACAGCCAGCAGGTGCCGGGTAAAGAATCACACAAGCAGTCATGCTGTCGATAAGAAACAATGCCCTAGCTCACAGTTTCACCATCTATTCGTTTCTTCTACCCAAAGCGCTCTAGCTTTGACCTTTCCACCTATCAATTTTCATATCTGTCTTAATTGCTCTCCAATTAGATTTTCAATTCGCCGATATGCCACAAACTTAGATAAGAATATATCCCAGCGGCGATCAAAATAAGATAACAAAAATCAAGTGTACCAATGGCCGTGCACAACAAAATTGTCATTTTTTCCGCAACAGAACCTTCAAACTGTTCAATTTTTTTCACAATTGAGATACAGCCACAAATAACTTACCTTCGAAAATTTTTGCCAAAGTGCTCGAATTCAACCCAAAAAACTGAATTGCAAAACAGGACTCGCTTAGCTCACTTTGCTAAGGACAACAGACAAAATGGCATCCGGCAAAAACGATGTTTGTTTTTATTTTTTCCTGACCTCAAAAAGCAAAATAAATTTATTTCTAGTATGGCAAGTGAAAGGTACTTAGCGTTGATGAATATCGGAGAAAATAAAGATTAAAGTTGAAAGTGCGCGGCCATTGGTGCTTTCACGGTATTTTTCGTTGCGTGAATATCGGAAGTTGAATACCCAAAATTTCCAATAAGAGCACCTGTATCCGTGGTCCAAACAGCCGGTTTAGACCCAAATTCCGACCCGAGCAACCGCACTGATGATCCATTATACCAGTTTCAACTCAACTTTTTTTTAGAGCAGGTATAAGGATTGATCCAAAACTTATGAGATTCTAAAGCAGTTCTAAACCGTTTGACTGTTAATGGAACACGAGTACAGTTGCCAGTTTTTTCATTAGATCGGATCTAATTTCTTTGGTTCAATTCTTGTATAAATTAGACCCAAGAATAGACCACGAATACAGATGCTCTAAATAACTGTGTACAAATTTTCCCCCTCAATCCTAGGCATAAGCTTTAAACTCATAATTCCACAATACGGATCGATTCGTCTTTGCTCAAAAAATTCCGGGTGCTAACTTTTACATATTGCCCAGCCCTTAAAACCCTGATGTGGAATATTTGATTCCAATCTAATACATAGTTACGTCAAAACCTTAAAACCCCTAACAGTTAAAATGGACGACCCCTTTTGCTGACCTTTACATCAAATTTGATACCTGATATCGATTGCCCATCCTTTAAACTTTCCGTGTGGCAATTTTTATCTAAATATAATGAATAATAACGTCAAAAAAGCAAAATATAAATCGCAAAAACAATGATAAGGTATTGTAGTAGACCCTTTTGCTGACCTCTTACACCAAATTGGAATCCTTGAATCGATTATTCGTCCCTGAAAACTTCCGTGTGCCAATTTCCCTCCCAATCCTATCCAATACCAATCATGGAAAATAATAAAAAGGTAAAATTTACCGAGATAGCAAGGTGAACGCTCGTGAAAGCCAAAAAGGTAACTTCTACCTCTTCGAGGTGAAACTCACCTCACAGCGCGGTAAAATTTACCTGAATCGAGGTTGGAAAAAAGGTACAATTCACCGAGAAAAAAGGTGAACCAAAAAAAGGTAAATCTTACCTCGTAGCGAGATGAAGTTCACCTGATTTGAGCTGAATAAAAAAGTATAATTCACCTAGAAAAAAAGGTAAAACCAAATAAGGTAAAACTTATCTCGTAGCGAGGTGAAGTTGACCTGGATTGAGCTAAACAAAACGGTACAATTCATCTCGAAAAAAAAACTATTTGCCAAACTCGTTTATTGAGGTTAAGCTGTTTTGTCGTTCAGGAAGGAAGTTTTGCTTCGTGCCCAATATGTGAAAATCGGAACAAAATGGTAAGTGTTTTCTTAGATATCATTTAGTTGTGATGGTTGAAAACTTTGCTTTTGTTTCAGACCGGCCCACAGAGCGAAGAAGGACATGAATGTGTTAACGCAATGCAAAAGGATTCAGCGGCCATGGTGGCTCGGGAAAACGCGAAAGCCGAATTGTCACGAGCCTGGCAAAGAAAGGACTTGCCTCAACAATTTTTAAAAACGGGGATACGTTCCAAATATCAATATAAGGTGTAAGTCCCAATTTATTTAAAAAAAATATCAAATTTTGAATGAATTTTGTTTTATTTTTTATTCAGGAAACCAATCAAACGAACTGGCATTTACCTTTTAAATCAGTGAATGGGAAAACGGTATTGTTTACTATTTTGCTAGGTGAATGCGAAAAAGGTAAAATTTACCTTTTTGCTAGGTGAAATTAATAAAGGTAGAATTTACCCTTTCGCTAGGTGAATGAAGGTAAAATTTACCTCGAAAGAAGGGTGGAAAAAAATCACCTCGCAAAAAGGGAAATTTTACCTTTTTTTATTTTCCGTGAATTGTTCGTAACACAAAATTGAGTACAGTGGCGCAACCTGGTTCTGAAACCGATTTGGAGTTGGATTTTGGCCAATGAGGCATGCTGTCATATTGGCGCGGATGACATTAACCAAAGCTGCGAAAGGCAGTTTCCGCCAGGCCCCGATATAAAAGGCCCTTCGGAAGAAACGTGTTGCTTTTTTCCTTGGCTGGCAGTGGAAGACGTCAAACGAGCAAAACAACCTGTGATTATTAATGTGGATCGAAAAAGTGTAGTAATTTTGTAAATATTTATATAAGAACTTGTTGTTTAGTAAATTAGGAATAAAATATAGTTGTAAAGTGAATGTTAAGCAGAAAATTAAGCAATAAATCAGAGTGGAAGAACTTACCTGAATGGTGTTATACTTACCCGGAACGAATACTTACCTGTTACGCTGCAACTTGGGGAACTTACCGAACACTACTGGATCCTGCTAATCTGGAACAACGAATTTCACCCACTCCGAAGCGCTGAAAGGTTTAAGGTACTTACCACCAATTTTATAAATACGTCAATTTCGCAAGAAGCAGTGAACAGGTAATATGCCCTTTTGCTAAACTCTTAAAACCAAATTTGATTCCTGACATTGATTATTTATCCGTTCTATTAAACTTCCGTGGGTCACAGGTGATATGAACCTCTCTCTCTTTCGCTATATCTTAAACACTTCAGATTTCGTAGAGTGTCAGTTAAATAGTTGAACTAGATTATGTCAAAATTTCATGGAAAAATATCAACCGAGAGTGTGCTACTTCACACGATTTCCTTTTTTTGTGTAAAAACCAATTCATCGTCATCAAACCTTTCCTCAAAAGCTTTTCTTTTCCTTCCCACTTCTTCCTTTGATTCCCTCCTTAACACTATTTGTACCGGAGGGGGTCAAATGACATTTTTAAAAATCAAAAAAGAACTGGAACTCCTTTAAAAATTGTTTTTTCGCAAATTTTTCTTTATGACTATTTTTATTTTCAAAATGCACGTATTTTTCTATAAAAATATTTTTTTTAAGTTTGTAGGGTTCGAAATACGTATGTGGTATACCTATTTATACCGCCGAAGGGCAAATGATTCTTACAAAATTCATATTTTTGGAAAGCTTGTAACGTGACTCAAATAAAGTTTTCAGACAGTATTAAGCTACAAATATCGATTTTAAAGTTATTCGAAATCTAAGAAAAAAAAAATCCGAAAAAACATGCTTCGGGGAAAAGACTGTAAGTCTGTTAATAAGTGCTCGAAGAAAAATTTACTTAGTGCCTAAAAAAGCTGAAGTTAAAAGCTATATGTTGCATATGTAGGAAAAAAATTGAAATTTTTTTATGATCATGGTCACAAAAAATGTAAAAAAGTGGTGTGAAAACTGTACTTTTTAATAAATCAACCGCCAAAGCCGCTCCAGTAACAATTTTTTTTTTTTGAAAAGTGAATTGGAAAGTTGACGTAATTTATGACATTTTGGCATCTTTAGATTTATAAAAAAAATGAAGCACAGAATATTTGACGGCTATTCAAATGTAGCTGTTTTTAGACATTTTTATCAATTTTGATTTTCTGAGATTATTCCTCCACTTACGTTCTGCTTTGCACTGGATTTTTAGTATGTTAACGCAAGATTTGGGTAATAAAACTATATGCACAAGAAAGGCTATTTTAAACCGGTTCTAGTTATTTAATTACATTGCCAATACGGTGCTTAACAAAAATATGATAAATAAAATAGGCAAGTAGCTTCTGAATTTTTAAAAGTCAGCACAAGTTCTTGCTTGACAGACGGGCGCAGTGGGTGGCAGTATCTCAAAGCCAATTCGCACACGAAGACGGGTGACAGGAAACGAAAAAAACAAACAAGCATTAGCGCAAATATTCTGGTTTTACTATCAGAAAAATATTTTTATTATTTTGTAAAGCATTACGCCGCCAATATAATAACATCACTAGAACCTGTATGAAGTGGCCTTTCTTGTGCATATAGTTTTATTGCCCAAATCTTGCGTTAATAAACTCAAAATCCAGTGCAAAGCAAAATTTAGGTGAAAGAATAGTCTCAAAAAATGCAGATTGATAAAATTTCCTAAAAATAGCTTCCTTTAAAGAACCGTCAAGAATTCTGTTTTTCGTGTTTTATAAATCAAAAGATGCCAAAATGTCATAAATTACGTCAACTTTCCAATTCACTTTTCAAAAAAAATCTACTGTGACTAGGACAGTCTTGGCGGTTGATTCTAAAAAGTACGTTTTTACACCACTTTTCTACACTTTTGGTGACCATGATCATAAAAAAAATTAAAAATATTTCCATACGCGCAACATAGCTTTTAACTTCAACTTTTTCAGGCACTAAGTGAATTTTTCTTCGAGCACTTATCAACAGACTTACAGTCTTTTCCTCGAAGCATGTTTTTTCGGACTTTTTTTCTTAGACTTCGAATAACTTTAAAATCGATATTTGTAGCTCAATATTATCTTAGAACTATATTTGAGTCACGTTACAAGCTTTCCAAAAATATGAATTTTGTAAAAATCGGTTTAGAAATAAGAGAGTTTTAGCGGAAAAGGTGTTACGGGTCATTTGACCCCCTACTTAGTGGTCCCGCGCCGATCCTCCGGTGCATAGGGCCGTGGTAAAAGACCTCCACTGTTGACGATCCGGAGCCAGCGTCTTCACCTGGTCCCAGTCAAGATTCTCGTCGACAGTTCGGATTTCAGCGGTTAGACTTCGCCGCCACGAATTTCTGGGTCTGCCTCTTCTTCGATGACCTTCTGGATTCCAATCTAGCGCCTCTCTGCAAATCTCGTTTTCATCTCTTCGCAGCGTGTGCCCAATCCATCTCCACTTACGTTCCCGAATCTCGATTTCTAGCGCCCTTTGATGACACCGGCGATGTAGTTCCTCATTCGAGATCCAATTGCCAGGCCACCAAGCGCGGATGATATTCCGCAGGCAGCGGTTTACAAATACTTGCAGTTTTCGCGTCGTTACCGCATATGTGCACCAAGTTTCGCACCCGTACAGCAATACGGATTTGACGTTTGAGTTGAAGATTCGGATTTTCGTTCGTAGAGAGATCTGGCGTGACCGCCAAATGTTTCGGAGACTCGCAAACGCAAATCGGGCCTTTCTGATCCGTGTTTCGATGTCTTTTCTGGTACCACCATCAGGCGTTATCTGGCTACCAAGATACTGGAAGCACTCCACTTTCTCAACTTGTTGCCCAGCTACCATGAAACTGGAGGGATTTCCTGTGTTGATCTCCATCGACTTGGTCTTTCCGACATTGACTTTGAGACCTGCTGCCTTGGAACTTTCGGTGAGGTCGTCGAGTTTGCTCTGCATATCTGGTTGTGTTTGGGCGAGCAAAACAATATCGTCAGCCAGGTCAAGGTCGTTCAGTTGCTCCATTGTTGAAGGATTCCACGGCAATCCTCGGTTCGGTGCACAGTCAATCGATCCAATCAGAATCTCATCCATTACGATTAGAAAAAGTAGCGGTGATAGAATACATCCTTGTCTCACTCCAGCAGTTACCGGGATTGGTTCGGACAAGACACCGTCGTGCAAGACCTTGCACGAAAATGCCTCGTACTGTGCTTCGATGAGATGGACTAGTTTCTCTGGGACCCCTCGTCGCCTTAGAGCCGCCCAGATGTTTTCATGGTTCAGTCGGTCGAATGCTTTTTCGAAATCAACGAACACCAGCAGAAGAGAGTCCTGGAGTTCGTTGATTTGTTCCAGTATGATTCGTAGCGTTGTGATGTGGTCCACACATGATCGTCCGGATCGGAATCCAGCTTGTTGCCGTCGGAGTGTAGCGTCTATTTTCTCCTGGATCCTGTTCAGGATCACTTTGCAGAGTACTTTGAGGGTTGTACAGATCAACGTTATGCCTCGCCAGTTACCGCACTCTGTCAGGTCTCCTTTCTTCGGGACCTTTACGAGGATACCCTGCATCCAGTCGGCCGGGAATGTTGCAGTATCCCAGATGTCAGCGAAAAGACGGTGCAACATTTGTGCTGATAGGGCAGGGTCGGCTTTCAGCATTTCAGCAGGGATGCAATCGATCCCAGGTGCTTTGTTGGATTTCATGTTTTTGATTGCCGCTTCTATTTCAGCCAGCGAAGGCGCTTCCGAGTTGACGCCATTTATGCGACTTACTGTTGGCGCTTCGAGCTGCAACTGCTGTTCGGCGGTATAAATAGGTATATATTTATATACCTACTAGCTGACCCGGTGTGCTTTGCTACACCTTTCAAAATCAATTTTTTTTTTATTAAGGACCTTTTTGACATTCGGTCCCTTAAAAAAATCAAATGATATTTTCAAAAATTATTCCAATTTTTTTTTTATATTGGCATTATTTTAAATCAAATTATAACATAATTTATAAGCAACCGCTAGAAAACGAGAGTTGCAGCTGAAGTTTCGAATTGCAACACAAAGATAACTTAAACAAATATTCTAAAGCTTGCTCTATAAATTTGTGTTAAAAATCTGATAATTTGAATATGTCTGGACGGTCTCAAATGAATCGTACGCAATCAATCTAACTAATAAAATATGAATGTTTTTTGTTGATATGTTCTGGATTAATGCTGAAAAACTGATAAGAGAGCCCTCTGTCCTTACCTTCACCCCCTGCTGAATGGAGGTCGGGATTTTTAATAATCATACCTAATTTTTTCGTTCCCAAAAATCCTCTTATATCAAATATAGTTCCATTGGCTGATAAGTTTTTAAGCTTTACAAAAAAAATAATATGGACCCTCCTCCTTTCTTCCCCTCTTTACACTGTAAAGCGTAAGGTTCTATAACAATCGTAGAAACATATCTCGTAACCAAGTACCTTTCCATGCCATATTTGTTTCCATTTGTTTGCTTCGTTAGCATAAATTAAGAACTTATGCTATCAAAATTTCATTGGGCTCACCTCCCTCCTCCTATGTACCTACTCACTGAAAGGAGGATGGTGTGTCAGATAATCATGAAATCATACCAAAATGATTTTCCATGTTAAGTTTTGTCCATTTCTCGGATTTTGTAAACAAAAGTTAAATGTAAGCCTCCTCTTCCCATCCTATATTCCCAATTCTATCATCCTACTGCAAGAAAGGAACTGTTTCACATAGAAAAAGTATTTTTCGTACTCAAAAACTCTTTGATGCCAAATTTGGTTTCATTTGCTCGATAAATTCTCGAGTTATGCAAAAAAAATCATATGGAAGCTCCCCTTCCCCTCTTTATATCTTTCCGCTGAAAAAGGTGGGGCTTCAATTTATGATGGAAACATTTCTCGAAGGAAGGAAGGGGTCTCAATCCATCATTAGAACATGCCACGTTCCCAAATACCCGCCATGCCAAATTTGGTTCCATTTGCTTAATTAGTTTTTGAGTTGTGTAAAAAATTATAAAAGAGGCCCCTCCTCCCTTTATTTCTCCCTACAGGAAAGAGGGATGGGTCTCAAATAATCATAGAAATATTTTTCGTATCCAAATACCCTCCCATGCCAAATTTGGTTCCATTTGCTTTATTAGTTTTTGAGTTATGTAAGAAAATATGAAAGAGGCCCCCTCCCCCTTTCTACTGAAAAGAGGGAGGGGTCTCAAAAAATCATTGAAATATTTTTCGTATCCAAATACCTTCCCGTGCCAAATTTGGTTCCGATATCTTGATTAGTTTTCGAGTTATATGAAAAATTGTAAGTTAGCCCCCCTCCCCCCTTCCTATCACCCCACTGAGAGGAGGGAGGGGTACCTAATATTCATAGAAATATTCCTCGAACCCAAATACCACCCCATGCCAATTTGGATACCATTGGCTTGATGGGTGCTCGAGTTATGCAAACAATTATCTTTTGTTTGGGAGGCCCCTCCCTCTCTTATTGAGAGAGGGAGGGGTCTCAAACCATAATAGGAACCTTCCCCTGCCTCCAATACCCCCACCTACCAAGTTTCACGCAAATCAATTAAGTAGTTTCCGAGTCTATAGGGAACAGACAGACAGACAGACAGACAGACAGACAGACAGACAGACAGACAGAAATTCATTTTTATATATATAGATATATACGGCTATATACAGAGTGCCGGTATGTTTAGTGTTAAGGAAGGGTGTCTACGATGAAATTGCCACACTATGAAATTGCTCTAACTTTTTAACCGTCGGGTAGAATTTGATGAAAATTTGGGTGGATTTATTTCATAGTGCATTGTTTTCATCCTGCAAGTTTTCAAGTCCTGTGATCAAAACTCGCGGAAATGGAGTCGAAAGAACCGCTCGTGCGTGATAAAATCTTGCGCATTCATCAGGAGAACAAGGATCTCTCGAATCGTTCCATCGCTAAAACGTTAGAAATCGCGAATTCCACGGTGTCGCGAGTGATAAAGCGCTTCAAGGAACGATTGACCACTGATCGGAAGCGCAGAAGTGAAGGAAATTGTATTCCGTACAACAGCAAAAATCACAACCGCGTAGTTGGAGCCTTCAACCGAAACCCGAACGCCTCCGTTCGGGATGTGGCTAAGAAGCTGCACCTAAGCCTAAGTTTTGTCCATAAGGCCAAAACTAAGGCTGGGCTTCGAGCGTTCAAGGTACAAAAGGCTCCTAATCGCGACGAGAAGCAGAACAAGTCCGCCAAAACTCGTGCCAGGAAGTTGTACCTTAACATGCTGATGAAAGTTAAATGCTGCATCATGGACGACGAAACATATGTGAAGGCCGGCTTCAAACAGATCCTCGGAAACCTGTTTTTCACGGCCGCCAAGGATAAGTTCAGCGTTCCGAAGCATGTCCGCACTCAGAAGATGTCCAAATTTGCGAATAAATTCCTTGTTTGGCAAGCCATCTGCACGTGCCGGAAGCGGAGTGCACCTTTCGTGACCCAAGACACGATGAACGGACAGGAAAGAGTGCCTCCAAAAGCGGCTGCTTCCTCTCCTAAAGGTCCACAACGTCCCAACAATCTTCTGGCTGGATTTGGCCTCATGCCACTACTCCAAGGACGTGCTGAAGTGATTTGATTTGAAATTCGTTTATTTGGAAAGGTGCCGTTAAGCACCCCGTGCTGAAGTGATTTGCGGACAAAAAGGTAAATTTCGTGCCGAAAATGTTCAACACTCCGGAGCTCCGCCCCATCGAGAAGTACTGGGCGATTATGAAGCAGCACCTTCTTAAACGACCTAAGGTAGTGAAGACAGTCGAGGAACTGAGGAAAGTATGGATTCACATGCATTAAAAACGGTTGATTCACAGGTTGTGCAGAATCTTATGGTCGGGGTTAAGGCCAATGTGCAGGCATTTGAGTATGGACTGTAGATAAAATACGAGTAAAATGGTTAAATAAAGTTTAATAATTATTTTTCAATTCCTGAAAATTTGATAGCAATGAAAACTCGAATTTTCCGAATCAATTTTGTGTGTGGCAATTTCATCGTGGGCACTTTTTAACCCCTTGACTCCTTCCTCTCCTAAAAGCTATGTTGATGTACGTATGATGTTGTTCCTGACTATTGCGGTTGCGAATCCGCGGTAACGCTGCAGTTCCTGTTAGCTGTCCTGGCTTAACACACTTTTTAATACAGTATGATAATCAAAAGTGGCGAAGCTTAACTGTATCGAAAATTTATACAAAATGATTACGTTTCATTTTTTCTTTTCCTTATCTTTTTTATTTCTTCACATTGATATAATAGTATACCCATCTTACCCTTCATTCGGTTTTGTAGTTTAAATATCAGAAATAGTTTTTTATGTAATTTTTATGTCATTCATATTACCTTTAAGTTTTGCCAAGACATCCTCTCTGGCCAACAAAACCCGCAGCTGAAAGCACCAACAGTGAAATAGAAACGGCAATCAAAGACATGAAATCCAACAAAGCACCTGAGATTGATTGCATTCCTGCTGAAATGCTGAAAGCCGGCCCTGCCTTGTCAGCACAAATGTTGCACCGTCTTTTCGCTGACATTTGGGATACTGCAACATTCCCGGCCGACTGGATTCAGAATATCCTGGTAATGGTCCCGAAGAAAGGAGACCTGACTCTCAAAGTACTCTGCAAAGTGATCCTGAATAGGATCCAGGAGAAAATCGACGCTACACTCCGGCGGCAACAAGCTGGATTCCGATCCGGACGATCATGTGTGGACCACAGAACAACGAATTCCAGGACTCTCTTCCGCTGCTGTTCGTTGGTTTCGAAAAAGCATCTGACCGATTTGTAGAGAATAGGAGTGAGTAGTAAATAAAAGAAAAGAATAGCTAATAGAATTAAGTGTACGCTGCAGATGATCAAGTTCCATTGAGCATGTACGTGCTGGCGAATAACGTAAAAAGGGATAGCCGATACCTTCCGTTAACTGCAGTAGTGTGAGTGTGCTTGAATGAATTCAGAAGTCGGTTAGGCTGATGTCATGCTGAAACAACTAGCAACGCAACGCAACGCAACGTTCCAATAAGATTGCGTTGCATTGCATTGGTATGTCATGCTGGCGCGACCTGTCACTTTGAAATTCCCTACAAATCATCACTTCTCTACATCTGATAATGCTTTGAATCGTCTCCTTTCTTTCCGGAGCCATCAAAAACTCATCAAATCACGACCCGGATTGCAAGAATGCCGAAATTTGAACCGACAAAATTCCTTGTTTTTTTTGCCGGAACTAAGAATTCATGAAAATTTTCTCGCCGATTAAGATAGTTTTTAGTTTATTATCACAAGTTCGGACAGATCTTCGTACTATTGTGCTTAAAACCCGGAATCACTGCTTCAAATCGAGAAAAAACAATGTTCCTATTGGATTTCCTACTAGTCGCGCTACTAAACACATTGGCATCAGATTGGTCGCGCTACTCAAAGCGACCAGTATGACAGGTCTGCGCGATTTCCATGGAGATCAAATGAGAGCTGGTTAGTCGTGTGAACGTTGCGTTGTAGGTCGCGTTGCTAGTTGCTTCAGCATGACATCAGCCTTAGTGAATCGCGGTTCGAAAAGAATTGGGAATGTGTATTGGTGTGCGTGAACATTCTTCAGGGCTTGTAGGGAGGAGTGATGAAAGATTCAGTTGAGAAAATATATTTGAAAGGTACAGATGCGCCAAGGAAAAGCTTCGAACGGAAACCGGTAAACGGAATGTAGTTCGGATTTCGGAAATACGTGAATACGTCCGGTCACTACACGATTTAACCATGAAAACATCTGGGCGGCTCTAAGGCGACGAGGGGTCCCAGAGAAACTAGTCCATCTCATCGAAGCACAATACGGGGCATTTTCGTGCAAGGTCTTGCACGATGGTGTCTTGTCCGAACCAATCCCGGTATCTGCTGGAGTGAGACAAGGATGTACCTTATTACCGCTATTTTTTCTAATCGTAATGGATGAGGTTGCGACTGGATCGATCGACTGTGCACTAAACCGTGAATTGCCGTGGAATCCTTCAACAATGGAACAACTAAACGACCTTGACTTGGCAGCAGTTCTACAGGAGGTCAAGTAACACAGGAGGTCTTCGACAAAGCTGTTTAGTGGAAAATCTTCTTTAGAGAATTTATAAATTGGCACAAAAACCACCGACCCTCCCCTGTTCCAAAGTTGAAATAAAGACAGTAGTAGCACGAACAGTAAATATAAAAAGGATGGACGTACATGGGCAAAACAAAAGTGAATAAAGCAATTCAAAGTGGACAATAACATGAACATTGGCTAAAGACTATCAAATATCTCAAAAGATAACTAGCCCAAGTCCCATGTACGGGGGAGTGGAGGTGGGCCATCATCATCATCATCGACAGGCTCTGAATTAGCGCAACGAGTATACATTTTGTATGTAAATTTATATGGGACAACAAAATTTTTCAGAGGTGTGAGAATTTCAAAAAATATAACTTTATATAAATGGATTAAAATTCCTTGATTCTTGCATTCTTTCATGTAAACAAACCACAGACTTATTATGTACCCTAGAAAAGATATTCGATATTAAAAAAAAGGTTTTTAAATTTTTTTATTTCAGCGTTTTTTGTTGCTTGTTTGAAAGCTATTTTACTGTACGATAAAAATGAAGAATCACAAAAAACTGCTTTACGTTGAAACTTTTGTTTTTTAATTTTCTTAATGTTTTTTTATTTTTTTTTGAGTGATAAACCATTCCTGTTTCACGAACTGGAAAATTGAAAAATGACTATCAATTCGAACTCAGTCAGATGTATCATCTGATTGTCGAAAAGGCTATTTTGAAAAAAAAAAATGGTTAATTACTTTTGTTACACATGGTTTCAGTGATTTTTACAGCTAATTCATTAACAAAGTTTTTTTCATGTTCTTTGTTTAGGTTTCTACCCCACAGCGTAATTTCATGCGAAGCGCCAGATTATCGAGCCAGATATCGATCAGGGCATAAAAACGAGTAATCCATCATCGCAAATGTGTTTGTATCCATCCCATGGGACGTACCGATTTAAAACCGACCAATCTAAAACAAGAGAATGGACCTCGCCCATTAACGGATGTGGTTTAACATTTTGTGCGAAAGAATGAAGAGAGACGAATGAAAAACCACGCAAACCAAACCAGCGACCTTGAAATTTTCAAGGTGCGTCTTTCCTTTCCTATTTTTTGAATTAATGCTTCTCGTAGTCTAAGGCATAACCCGTGTCCAGGACGTTAGTGCTTTGATTTTGGGCCTAACCTATCGTCTGATGATCCTTTTAGCTGGAATATATGTAAGGTTTCCGTGTTCTGTTCTTTTCTTTTCTGTTACGATGTCTAATGATGTTGGCGTTTTTTATGCGGAGATTTATTTACCAAATTTTCGTAAATGTCAAGTTTTTTTTACACTAAGAATGAATTTTTGCTGAGTTAATCGCATTCCCGTCTATTCAATCTGGCTTCAGAGCGAAACATTTTTATTGACCTTCATTTTGTTCTAATAAAGAAGAGTAGGATTGAGAGACGAGGTTGATTCTCTGTGGTTGAGAGTTGTGTGGAAAGATCAGTATTTTGATCGAGAGATGCTAGTTTTTGAGGCGATATTAGCTGTAGTATTCGAAAGGCAGGAAAATGTGGACTTTTTCTTACTTAATATGGATTTTAAATATGCATATAAAGAAACCAATTCAATAGACTTGGCAACAGATTCCGACCTTCTCCATGAAGATTATAGATTTTTTCACTATTGATGTGAGATTCTTGGAAAAGAATAACTCTTTCCATTTTTGGTATTGTGGCCGATTAGCATACAATCGATTGCCCTATCGCGAACAAAGAACGTTTTGCGCGGTCAGCAATAAAAATATATTAGCAGAAACAACCAACTAAGAAGAAAAAACCGACCCTATTCAAACTACCTTGGAGACACTTAAGCCTAGCCGAAAAAGTACTGGGTCGTACTTGAAAGGAATTCACTTTAAAGAGAACGCTTAAAAGAAGCAAAAAAGGTTAATCAGTGTGTTGAAATGTGACTCTAAAATATGCGTACATATTTGTTTTAGCATCCCGAGAGAAATAACAAGGCAGCGCGGGTGGACAAGTTGAAGGAACTCGACCCGTTGCACTTGATTGGGAGCATACCTGTCCGTTTTTTTCCTACTTAGGCTCCTACTGAATCGCGAAATGAAACTAGTTTCTTGCGGAGTTGCAAAAAATAAAAACAACTGACTGTTGCCATGAGGTACCTAGCTAGGTTGATTCATTCATGAGTTTATGAACGTTACCATTGAAAAAAGTGTGGAATTCCAGTGCCGATTGTCATCGAGTTCAATGCAGTAGGTATCTCGGAACTTCCACGTCCACTTCGCTCTACATACATTCCGACAACATCATCGCAGGTCGATTGTTGTTGCAGTGTAGAAGGAAGGATTCAAAATAATAGTGTTACGTGTTTTAAGGCACATACCGATTCAACAGCTAAAGGTCGGGTTGATCAAGGTTAGAATGGCAGATTGATATGCCAACAGTTTGAACAAATTTCACAACTATTGAAATTTCTTTGGAAGGAACACAACAACGACCAATGCTTGAACTGAAGATGTGTATGATAAATGTGAGCTTAATTTTCAAATAAACCAAAGAGAAAAGAGAAAAAGAAAAGAGAAAAGAGAAAAG